>NC_053027.1:413215265-413342981 GCF_003073215.2 Triticum urartu | reverse complement strand
GTGTTATTTTCGTGCTTATCGTTTCAACCGGAGTGTCATGTCCTCTTTTCAAGTATCCTCTCATCTTGTCAAGTTCATGTTCAATTCCTCCCACTTACAGTCAGAGTGCTGCCCAAATTATACCAGTTGTACTCCTTCTCTATCTTGTTTAACCAGAGTGTTGTGGACATCACTCCTCTTCTAACCGGAGTCTCATCCAAGTGCTTTAATTTTGCCAAGGTCATATTCTTTACCTTCCATTTCCAACCGGAGTGTTGTCATAATTGATTCTTTATCAGTCCTTGTACATCTCGTTTCAACCGGATTGCTTACATGTACTTCTTATCCATTGCAACACTTTTTCTTATGTCTTTCAACCTACAAGGTTTTAGTAATGTTCCTTGTTCCTCTTTTCTAAAGGAGTGTTTTCAACTTTGTTCATATTCGTTGTATTCTTTTCTCGAAATTGTTTAACCTCTCAAGGTTCATTGGTTTCAACCGTTTATCAAAGAAACAACTTAGTTTTACCTCTTCTCTTCTTCTTCCATTTTCCCTCCGGTGCCATCCTAGATCTCGGGACGAGATCCTCTCGTAGTGCTGGAGTGTTGTAACGCCCCGAGTCCTTTGCGCTAGGTGTCTTCCAGTTACTCGCTATTATTGCCTTGTCTTCTGCTTGCGTGTTCCATCTTGCAATGTCATCATCCGCATTGCATCATCATGTTTTAAAAACTTGCATTCGTCCGGATTCCTCCAGTTCCGTTCGTTGTCCATTCTGAGCCCAGCCACACTCGCATGCGCCCGCGACACCTCCGGAATAGTATTTTATAAGTGGCCAGAAAATGTTCACGGAATGGGATGAAAGTTTGCGTGCGATGTTTTTTTGTTAGTAGGTCGCCTTCCAAGTTTCATCGCATTCGGAGTCCGTTTGACATCCCAAGAGTTAATTATAGCGGCATTATAGTCGGTCAAACGTCGGACATTTTCGGTCTCCGGAAACAGTTGCCGGGTTGCATTCCCCTCTCTCTCTTCTCAGTCCAACCACACACTTGACCTCGTTCGCCTAACCCCTCTTTGCACAGTGCATCGCCCCCTCGCCCATGTCCGAAACTTCCCCAAACCCGGACCGGACTTTCGTTACCGTTGGGTCCGGATCATCCCCAAACATCTATAAAACATCACCGTTTTCTTATTTGTAGCCCTAGACTATTTTTCCTGACCGTCCGATTTTGATCGGAGGGACATGATAGCCCCTAACCCGAGACTGAATCCCTAATTTCTAGGGATCCTCCTAGCTGTCGCCGCCACTCCTCTTGTGTCCTCCCACCTCGGGTTCTTCCCCGATTCAAATCCTCCCTCGATTTTTCCAACCAGACCAGCCACCACCGATCCTCTTCCTTGGGGTCCATCCCCTCCCGATCTACCAACCATAGCGTGCCCTTATCCTTCCTTCGGTCTCCTCCTCCACTCACGTCTTTTCCCTCTCTCTATTCTCCTTGTAGCGATGCCGCCTCTTACCTGTGCGTCGTGTGCGAGAACCAACAAGGCTCCAGCGCCATGGCCATTCCCACCCCTACCTGAGCGCCTCCAGGACCCCGTGTGCCCCGCCGTGTCGTGGATCCAGCCACCAGGACCCTCCAGCACCGCTGCTTCCTTCCTCTTGCTGCTCGGCCCCCGCCCCTCGACGAGCAGCAACCAGGAGCGCGAGCCCCTTCTCACATGCCCGCGTGCCCGAGGAAATGCACGAGGCTGTGCCTCCTCGTCCTGCGCCTCTGCCGCGCCGGAAGTTCACTGGCCACCCAAACAGGAGCAGCAGGCCGACCCCGCACCCTCTCCCTCGGTCCCTCCTCCCCGTCCTTCCTTCTCCATCTGAGGGAGTCCTGGATTAGGGGGTCTCTGGACAACCGGACTATATCCTTTGGCCGGACTGTTGGACTATGAAGACATAAGATTGAAGACTTCGTCCCGTGTCCGAATGGGGCTCTACTTGGCGTGGAAGGCAAGCTAGGCAATACGGATATGTATATCTCCTCCTTTGTAACAGACCTTGTGTAACCCTAGCTCCCTCCGGTGTCTATATAAACCGGTGGGTTTACTCCGTAGGACAACATACAATCATACCATAGGCTAGCTTCTAGGGTTTAGCCTCTCCGATCTCGTGGTAGATCAACTCTTGTACTAATCATATTATCAAGAATAATCAAGCAGGACATAGGGTCTTACCTCCATCAAGAGGGCCAGAACCTTGGTAAAACGTCGTGTTCCCTGCCTCCTGTTACCATCCGCCTTAGATGCACAGTTCGGGACCCCCTACCCGAGATCCGCCAGTTTTGACACCGACATTGGTGCTTTCATTGAGAGTTCCTCTATGTCGTCGCTGTTAGGCTTGATGGCTCCTTCGATCATCGATAGCGATGCAGTCCAGGGTGAGACTTTTCTCCCCGGACAGATCTTTGTGTTCGGCGGCTTCGCATTGCGGGTCAACTCTCTTGGCCATCTGGAGCAGATCGAGAGTTACGCCCCTGGCCACCAGGTCAGGTTTGGAAGCTTAAACTACACGGTCGATATCCGCGGAGACTTGATCTTCGACGGATTAGAGCCCCTGCCTTGTGCTCAACACGGTCACGATGATTATGATTTAGCTCTACCATCAGACAGTGTTCAGGAGATTGCACCGGCAACCGCTCCGACCCTCATTCGGAACCATCTGCGCCATCCATGGACGGGTGGATAGACCCCACCACGGAGGCCACTCTCATCGGCGATCGAGCCGAGTATCGACCTTACCCTTCACAAGAGCCGTGATGCCGAACTACCGGATTCCTACCCGGCCACGGACTCCGAACCACCTGCGCCCGTGCCTATCGAATCCGATTTCGCAGCGATCATGGAGTTTACCTCCGCGGATATCTTTGAGCACTCGCCCTTCGGCGACATACTGAAGTCATTAAGGTCTCTCTCCTTGTCAGGAGAGTCCTGGCCAAACTATGTCTGGTAGGATTCGGATGCAGATGACAAAGAAATTCGCCGCCCACCCACCACCCACTTAGTAGCCACTGTCGACGACTTAACCGACATGCTAGACTTGGACTCCGAAGACATCGACGGTATGGACGATGATGCGGGAGGCGAAGAGGAACCACTGCCCACAGGGCACTGGACAGTCACCTCATCATATGATATATACATGGTGGACACACCCAAAGAAGGCAATGGCGACAAGACAGCGGAGGATGACCCCTACAGGAAGCAACCCAAGCACCGGCGTCAGTGGCACCGCTCTAAGTCTCGCCAAAGCACAAGCGGTGACCCCTGCACAGGAGATAATAGCTCTCCGGACAGTGCCGAAGACGACAACAATCCCCTCTAGCAAGATTTAGGGAAGGAGGATGGAGAAGCCAGCCCTCCAGAGAGAGCGGCAGATGGAGAGGCGGAGGATGATAATTACATGCCTCCCTCCGAAGACGAGGCAAGCCTCGACGATGACGAATTCATCGTGCCTGAGGATCCCATCGAACAAGAGCGCTTCAAATGCCGCCTTATAGCCACGGCAAATAGCCTTAAGAAAAAGCAACAGCAGCTTCAAGCTGATCAAGATTTGCTAGCTGACAGATGGACTGAAGTCCTTGCGGCCGAGGAATATAAACTCGAACGCCCCTCCAAGAGTTACCCAAAGCATAGGTTGCTACCCCGACTGGAGGAGGAAGCACTCAAACCTACATCTCCAGCATATGATGCGGCTGACCGGCCACCTCGTGGCCGCAACAGAGAGGCATTTCAGCCAAAAACTTAGCCCGCTCCTCGACGCCACTCAAATAAAAATGACAAGGCACGGGGAAACATGCTAGACCTGCGAGATGTATTGGAGGACAAAGCAAAACATGCAAGATTGATCTACGGATCACGAGGGCGCGCCACTATGCGAGACGATAACCGTCACGCCGGATATAGTAAAAGTAAATCCGGCCGGGCCGAACACAGCGGGCAAGACTCATTTGAGCTGCGTCGCGATATAGCCCAGTAAAGAGGCGCCGCACACCCCCTATGCTTCACAGACGAAGTAATGGATCACCAAATCCCAGAGGGTTTCAAACCCATAAATATCGAATCATACGATGGCACAACAGAACCTGCGGTATGGATCAAGGATTCCCTCCTGCACATCCACATGGCCCGCAACGATGATGTACACGCCATCAGATACCTCCCACTCAAGCTCAAAGGACTAGCTCGGCATTGGCTCAACAGCTTGCCAGCAGAGTCCATTGGCTGTTGGGAAGATCTGGAAGCCGCATTCCTCGATAACTTCCAGGGCACTTATGTGCGACCGCCAGATGCCGATGACTTGAGCCACATAATTCAGCAGCCAGAGGAATCGGCCAGGCAATTCTGGACACGGTTCCTAACAAAGAAGAATCAAATCGTCGACTATCCCGATGTAGAGGCCCTAGCAGCTTTTAAGCATAACATCCACGAGGAGTGGCTCGCCCCGCAACTTGGCCAGGAAAAGCCGAAATCTATGGCAGCCCTCACGACACTCATGACCCGCTTTTGTGCTGGCTCGTAGCAATAACATATCAAAGAACCATGGTACTTCGGATACCAAGGATGGCAATGGCAGGTCACGTCGCAACAAACACAAGCGCCGCATTAATAGCGACAATACAGAGGATACGACAGTCAATGCCGGATTCAAAGGCTCTAAACCCAGTCAGCAGAAAAATCCATTTAAAAGAAGCACTCCGGCCCCATCCAGTTTGGACCATATACTGGATCGCTCGTGTCAAATACACGGCACCCCTGACAAGCCATCCAACCACACCAACATGGATTGTTGGGTGTTTAAGTAGGCCAGCAAGTTAAATGCCGAAAACAAAGATAAGGGGTCGCATAGCAATGACGACGAGGAGCCCCGGCGGCTGAACAATGAAGGACATAAGAGGTCCCCCCACAAGTGCGGACGGTGAACATGATATACGCAACCCACATCCCCAAGAGGGAGCGGAAGCGTGCGCTAAGGGACGTATATGCGTTGGAGCCAGTCGCCCCAAAGTTCAACCCATGGTCCTCTTGCCCGATCACCTTCGATCGCAGGGACCACCCCACTAGTATCCGTCATGGCGGATTTGCCGCACTGGTCCTAGACCCAATCATTGACGGATTTCACCTCACTCGAGTCCTTATGGATGGCGGCAGCAGCTTGAGCCTGCTTTATCAGGACACAGTGCGCAAAATGGGTATAGACCCCTCAAGGATCAAACCCACAAAAATGACCTTCAAAGGCGTCATACCAGGTGTAGAGGCCCATTGCACAGGCTCAGTGACACTGGAAGTGGTCTTCGGATCCCCGGATAACTTCCGAAGCGAGGAGTTAATCTTTGATATAGTCCCGTTCTGCAGTGGCTATCCCCGGATAACTTCCGAAGCGAGGAGTTAATCTTCGATATAGATTCAATGCGGTACCGCATTATGCATACCTCAAGATCAAGATGCCAGGACCTCAGGGGGTCATCACAGTTAATGGAAACACAGAGTGCTCTCTCCGCACGGAGGAGCACACTATGGCCCTCGCAGCAGAAGTGCAAAGCAGCCTCTTAAGGCAATCCACTAGTTCGGCGAATAAGGACCAGAACACCTTCAAGAGCGCCCGGAGTAATCGGCAGCAAGACCGCCTGGCACGTTCCGAGCTCGCATAGCAATGCGGGCCCCACCCCAGTACCAGCCAAACGGTGAAATCCGTGCCACGCGTACATAATTACGCATTGAAAATACCATGGGCACGGGTGGGGAGGGGGGCACGACTACGGCACACCCCAAGACGTGGCTCAACCGCACTAGGGGCTTCCCGCTTTGTTATTTTTCTCTCTTTCCGGACCTTAATCTCTGGAAACCCTGTCTGATAGTAAGATTGCTGAACACATGATGCAGCAACCAAGGAGGCAGAAAGCTACGCCGCACCATGGAACTCCCAGGTGGTCTCTGACAACAAGAGAAATACTCGCTCTAAATACCATTCCTCAACTTGCCCTTGGAGGGGACATGTCAAATAGTCCTACTTTTTGCTTACCACACCACTTGTATCATTATGCTTTAATGCACCTTTTTGAATAAACAATGCATAGCACTAGACTATTATCGCATTCTTTATTCTTCTTTTTTTATGTATACATATGTTCATTCATGACATCCAGCACACGTACACTCTGGTACGACCAATACGCTAGGGGCTTAAGCATACCCCATAATACGGCGTGAGAATTCCGAACACTTTAGACAGTGCGGCACCCCGAACTTATAGCATTATATGCATCAGCTGCGAATCATGTCTTGGGTCAATAGTTGGGTTTGCCCGGCTCCCATGTTTTGGTACCTTACGTTCCGCTATATCGGCTAAGGTAGCACTGGGAGAACTGCTGCAATTGTGCCCCGGTTCTGCTGGGCTAAGCACCTCAGTAGAGCAAGCTAAAATTGACTGTCATGATAAGGCGAGAGACTGGTCATTGTTCGAGAGGTTTCAAGTCCCTAAAGACTTATGACGCATAGAGAGAGGAGTCGGCCCTGTCCGGCTTAAGGCGTGTATTGCGCCCCGAATTCGGCCTTTCGAATACTCGGGGCTTCGCCAAAATTTAAAATTATAGAATTCTATGGCTAAGTGAGAGTGATAAAGCATTATAGTCCGATTGCCTTGTTCGTCGCGCTGAGCACCTCCCTCGAAGGACCCCAAAATGGGAACAAGAGTGCTCAGGTTTATCCCGAACACCCCAGCACTCGTGGCATGGGGGCAGAAGCCGACGACTAGCCATCTCTCAGATTTGATAAACAGCCGAACAAAAGGTAATATTTTAAATTCAAACAAGCGTTTCATAGCGCATATGAACAAGATTTCATACCACAAGATCACACGAGCAAGTTCATTCAAATATTACATCTTTCACACACTCGTCCGCTACAAGACGGGCACCCATCAGGAAACCCTCATAATACATCTCGGGGCGGCGATGCTCCTTGCCCTGCGGCGGCCCCTCCTTCACCAGCTTCTTGGCGTCCATCTTGGCCCAGTGCACCTTCGCACGGGCAAAAGCCCGGCGTGCACCCTCGATGCAGACGAACCGCTTGATGACTTCCAGCCTGGGCAGGCATCCACAAGCCGCCTCACCAGGTCGAAGTAGCTGTTGGGAAGGGCGTCGCCAGGCCACATCCAGACTATAAAGCCCTTCATGGCCTGTTCAGCCGCCTTGTGCAGCTCGACCAGTTGCTTTAGCTAGTCGCTCATAGGCATCAGGTGTTCGGTCCCAGTATACTGAGACCAGAACAGCTTCTCCGTCGAGCATCCCTCCTCGGCCTGGTAAAACTTTGCGGCATCTGACACGCTGCGGGGCAAATCTACGAATGCTCCTAGAGAGCTCCGGACTCAGGTAAGTAACAAGTAATTTACTTTCACATGCTTGCTTTGCATATTGAATGCCTTACCCGCCGCTATCTTCCTCATCGCCTCAATCTCCTGGAGGGCCTTTTGGGCTTCAGCCTTGGCATTCTTTGCGCTCTCAAGGGCCGCGGCAAGCTCAGGCTCTCGCGTCTTCGAGTCAAGCTCCAACGCCTCGTGCTTCGTCACGAGAGCTTGGAGCTCTTGCTGCACCTCGCCCACCCGTGCCTCTTGCTTTTCCCGCTCGGTGCGCTCCTGGGCAGCTTTATTTTCGGCCTCGGACAACGCTTGCTTCGGGGTCGCCACTTCGGTCGTGGCCCCTGGCAAATTCATAATGATCCTGTCATTTTGCAATCGCATCTTTTCTTGTATATATATATATAGACAAGGTATTACTTACCTTTGTTCTCCTCAAGCTGCCTCTTCGCAAGGCCGAGCTCTTTCTCGGACCCCTCGAGGTCCTGCTTCAGTGCGGCGACCTCCACAGTCACTGCGGCAGAGGCCAGCAGCAAAGCCTGCATATGCATATAGACATACTTATATTAGACTCCTGTAGATATTATTTGATCCTCTATTTGGCTTTTCTTTGTGAACACCAAACAGAGCATCAGGGGCTACTGTCTATGCGGTAATATTTTCCCTATATTTTAAATACTTACCCCAAATCCTGTTAGAAGGTTGGCACAGGCTTTAGTCAGTCTGCTCTTGGCGGACTGAACCTTCTTGATCACCGCACTCATAATAGTGCGGTGCTCTTCGTCGATGGAAGGGCCGCGAAGCGCTCCCAGCAGGTTCTCCGGTGCCTTTGGATGGATAGAGGTCACCGGCACGGGCGTCTTACCCCTTTTGGAAGGGGGCCGCCTGCCCGAGTCCGGAACCATTGGAGGTTCCAGCGTGGTGTTCGGCTGTGAGCCGAACTTGGAGCCCCTGGGAGCCTTGCTCCCTTTGCTCCTGTAGTCCGAAAGGTCGCCTTGAGGCGCCTTCGGGACTGTCTCCCCCGGCTCGGTGCCCCTTGAGACAATACCTCTGCATTGTCCGTAGGGCAAGGGGAGGAGGCGGTCGGAAGTGGATCGCTATCCATATCCGACGAATCCAAGAAGCCGTCCGACGAAGATACGTCGATACAGGCTTGGGGCGGTCTACATAATCATATTCGGCGTTAGGAGAAGCAGTGTGATAAAGGTATGCTATGAGTTACTCTGGTATCTGAAGACTTATGACTTTGCCAGGGCTTGGCCATGAGCAGCCACTCGTCCTCGCCTTTGGCAGCGGTGGTGGAGCAGTCCGGAAGAAGATTCCTTCCCTTCTTGGACCCTTCGGCCTCCCCGGTCGGGGTGGCCTTCCTTTTCTTGTCTCCCCCGGCTGGAGGGGGAGCATCTTCATCTTCCTCCTCGTCTTTATGGGAGGAGTGCATCGTGGAGTTATCGGATGATGCGTCCGATACCACCTGGCGCCGAGAACTCTTTCGGGTTCCCTTGGCCTTCTTCTTGGTCTTCTCTGGCACCTTATAAGGAGCCAGAGTCAGCATCTCCGTCAGGAGAGCGTCCGCGGTGTCTTCGAGCAGGGGGCCGGACAGTTAATCTGCTCCGATGCCTCCACCCAGTCCTGTTAAAGGCATGGGAGCTCAGACCCCGCACATGGTTAAGCTATCGGAAATAAATATCCTACCAGATGTACATAACTTACCGGATTCGTAGGGCGCTTTGCGCTTAGCCCGCGGTCCTCAGTGAGAGAGGGAGGGACCTCGGCACCCTTGAACAGCACCGTCCAGACGTCTTTGTGCGTCGTGTCGAAGAGCTCGCTTAGAGTCTGGTGCCGGGCCGGGTCGAACTCCCATAAGTTGAAATCCCGTTGTTGACACGGGAGGATTCGGCGCAAGAGCATGACCTAGACTATGTTGACAAGCTTAAGTTTCTTGCTTGTCATGTTCCGGATACACTTCTGGAGTCCGTCCAGCTCCACCGATGAACCCCAGGACTGGCCCTTCTCCTTCCAGGAAGTGAGTCGCGTGTGCATTCTGGATCGAAACTCGAGGGCCGCCACCCAGTTGGTGTCGCACGGCTCGGTGATGTAGAACCACCCCGATTGTCACCCCTTTACGGTCTCCACGAAGGAGCCCTCGAGCCATGCAACGTTGGGCATTTTGCCCACCATGGCTCCGCCGCATTCCGCTTGTTGGCCGCCCACAACCTTCGGCTTGATATTGAAGGTCTTCAGCCATAGGCCGAAGTGGGGCCGGATGCGGAGGAAAGCCTCGCACACGAAGATGAACGCCGAGATGTTGCGGATAAAATTCGGGGCCAGATCATGAAAGTCCAGCCCGTAGTAGAACATGAGGCCACGGACGAATGGATGGAGGGGAAACCCCAATCCGCGGACGAAGTGGGGGAGGAAAACCACCCTTTCGTGAGGTTCCGAGGTAGGGACAACCTGCCCCGCGGCTGGCAGCCAGTGCGCGATGTCCGCGGCTATGTATCCGGCTCCACGCAACTTTTTGATGTGCCCCTCCATGACGGAGGAGGCCATCCACTTGCCTCCTTCTCTGGACATGTTTTGGAGAGAGTTGAGAAGGAGGATGCGGACTTGGGCGCTGGAGCTCGAGTGCGCAAGAATGGATGAGCAAGGAGGAAGAAGGCATGGGTAGAAAAAGGTGAGATCTTATCCCTTAATAAGGGCGGACTAAACTATGTGTCCCCCACTAGCCTGGTAAAACTCGCTTATCCACCAAGCGCCATAATTGATGGCACGGTTGGGTTACCCACGTCCGTATTGATGAGAATCCCGTAATAAGGGGAACACGATCTCTGCTTTGACAAGACGTGTCAAGAAACCGCCTCGTGTTATGTGCGTGGCTGGTTAAGGAAAAATGGTTCAAATTATTACCGGGCCATGGCGTGATGTCATGCTGCCAAAACGTGTCAGCAGATTAGATTTGTGGAAATATTATTCTCTCTACGGTGGTATGTGGAACTTATTTTGCAGGGTCGGACACTATCCTTGTATTCAAACTCTTCTGTGGTGTATTCGGAGGAGGAACCCGCCTTGCAATGCCGAAGACAACACTGCGCGCCGGAATCATCGTCATTGAAGCCTGGTTCAGGGGCTACTGAGGGAGTCCTCGATTAGGGGGTCTCCGGACAGCTGGACTATATCCTTTGGCCGGACAGTTGGACTATGAAGACATAAGATTGAAGACTACGTCCCTTGTCCGGATGGGACTCTACTTGGCGTCGAAGGCAAGCTAGGCAATACGGATATGTATATCTCCTCCTTTGTAACCGACCTTGTGTAACCCTAGCCCCCTCCGGTGTCTATATAAACCGGAGGGTTTTAGTCCGTAGGACAACATACAATCAAACCATAGGCTAGCTTCTAGGGTTTAGCCTCTCCGATCTCGTGGTAGATCAACTCTTGTACTACTCATATTATCAAGAATAATCAAGCAGGACGTAGGGTCTTACCTCCATCAAGGGAGCCCGAACCTGGGCAAAACATCGCGTCCCCTGCCTCCTGTTACCATCCACCTTAGACGCACAGTTCGGGACCCCCTACCCAAGATCCGCCAGTTTTGACACCGACACCAGCTCTCTCTCTCTCACACACATCTCTCTCTCTCTCTCGTGCTCCTGCCTCGACTACTCGTGCGTGGATCCATTCGCCCTCGCTCCGTTCCCGCGGGATCTGGCGTGATCCGGCCAGAAGGAGCCCCACCGCGGCGACCTCCTGCTTCTTGTCGCCATGGCACCATTGTCGTTCTTCTGCGGCAAGGTGCAGCAGTGCTGCACGCACCGAGCGCATGCCCTCTTCCGTGTGTGGGCCTCCTCTTGCCTTGCCTAGGCCCAGCGCCCCGCCGTCTACCTCTTCCACCAAGTAGGCCTCATCCCACTAGGTGAGGCCAACCCCAGCGCCCACCGCACTATTGGCCCAGACAGTTTCGGCTCGAGCCACTTGTTTTTCCATGGACGAATTTCCTATTTATCCAGTGTTTGGTAGCTTTACAGAATAGTCCCCCCTAGATCATGCATTTTATAACTCACAAATGGTGCATCGGTTTAAAATTTTTTATATATGAAAAATGACTAGAATTTCATCTAGTTTCATAATATGCCACTTTCATCCATGTTTGAAATGTTTAAAATCACTACAAAAAAATACACTTCCGTGATGATACATGTTTGTCACAGTAGGTCGCTTTTTTGTTATGCATGTACATCCATGACAAATTTATGACAGAATCAAGATAGTCATACCTGTGCTGTCGTAGAAGTGTTCCATGACATTACCAAAATTATCATCACGGAAGTGTCCACTTCCATGAACATAAATCACGCGTCACAGAAGTGCTTTCGTCAAGGGTAACCGACACGTGGCATCCACCGTAACGGAATGCCGTTAAGCTATCGGGTCGGGTTTTGGATCCGATAACCCATTAACAGCCCCGACCAATGGGGATTTTCCACGTGTAAAATCATCATTGGCTAGAGGAAACACGTGTCGGCTCATCGTTGGGACAGATGTCATCCACTCACTGGACAGAAGGCGCCTATGATACGTCGACATGTGGCACGGCCCAACAGTGGCCCATTCCTGTGAAAAGGCCGGCCCATTTGACTTGTTCAAAAGCTGGCGGGCCGGCCCATGGAAAGCATGTTAACGGCCTGTTCTCATATAGCCCATTTACAACCCGCTAACCCAAGGCCCGTTACGCCCTATTCGAATTAGGCCCAATAGCGTCATCTGGGCCGTCCAATATGATTCCAGCCCGTTTTCACTTCTGGCCCATGTATATCCCATGACGTCTTTCGGCCCATATTAGGCCCTTTGTAACTCTTGGCCCATTAGTGGCCCATGCTGAAACTGGCCCGTAATGAACAGTGTATCACTTTACACCCATTAATGGCACGTGGTGAAACTGGCCCGTAATGAACAGTGTATCACTTTATACCCATTAACGACCCGTTATTCCGTTGGGCCGTCTCCAGCCCATGTTATCTTTCGGCCTTCTCAGAGCCCATTTATTCTTGGGCTCATTTCCAGCATTCTTTTACTTACGGCCCGTTATTGTCATTTTCTGCTTGGGCCAAATTCAGCTCGTGGTTATAGTCGGCCCGTTTGTGGTCCGTTAATACATTGGGCCGTTTTCATAGCATCATTAAATACGTCCTATTAACGATGGCCCATTATGGTCGGCCCATGAATGGATGATTCCAACTCTAGCCCATTTACGGCCAGAATGCGGTCTGTTTGGCCCATGTTTGGCCAATCGATCATATGGCCCGTATAAGGCCCATTGATGATACGGCCCGTAGAAGGCCCATTGATGATATGGCCCGTAGAAGGCTCATTGTTTCTATGGCCCGTAGAAGGCCCACTGTTTCTACGGCCCGTAGAAGGCCCACTGTTTCTACGGTCCGTAGAAGGCCCACTGTTTCTACGGCCCGTAGGAGGCCCAGTGTCACTACAGTAAATATTAGCCCATGGTTATTGTGGCCTAGTTTTAAAAAATAGGTTATTGCAGCCACTAGCAAACCGCAGAAAAAGAACTTCACTGACTACAAGCAAACAAATAAACAAGACAACAAGGAAATAAATAACCAAGCAACTTACACTAGGCTATCATGGCTATTACACATATTACATCCAATGGGCATCAAAGTTCGCCACCAGTGCAAATATAGGGAACACAGCAACATATAAACGCCACAGCAAAACAAGTCCAGAACTGAAACCACTTCAGAAGAGCTCAAGAAACAATATCCTGGGTACCCATAATGCTGGTAAGATGCTTAGCAAGCTTATTAAGTTTCTCTTGTTTGGTGCTTAAGTCCTCCAGCGCTTGCTGTTGCACCAGAAAGTATGCATCTGAATTCTGCAGGGACTTCCTCAGTCCTTCGGCTTCCTGTCGTATAATATCTGATCCATGTATTTCAACTTGAAGTTGAGACTCAAGAAGCCGAACTGATTCAGGCAATGAGTTCGAAGAGCTGGTGCTAGCAGTGGTAGCCAGTAACTCGAACACTACATCAAGACAGGACTTTGGGGTTGTCTCAGTGTCTTCAATATAGTTTTTATCAGCTTTCTTGGAGACCAACAGGGATGTCTCACTATCTTGAACCTTATCTCCATTACTTCCTTTACAATTGCATAACAGGGTACTCTTCTCCAATATTTTATCCGCGTTCTAAAAGAGAAACAAACAAGCACATCTCATGTTTACAATGTAGTATATGAAACTCATTTTGGTAAACCAGTTTAGTAGTAAGGTGGACAGGATAACAACATGAAACAAACATATATCTATGTAGTATGGTCACTGTATGGTCTATATCATTCTAGTTTATGTTGCCAAATCAAGATAGATACAGTTCGAATCATATCTATTTAAGACAAAGCAGCATAGACAGAATATAAGTGTGAGAAACTACACAGTAATAACAACACTTGTAATGTGCATGGCATGAGAACATAACTGTTTATTCAATTGAAACTGAAATCAACATAGAGCAAGTTACAACAGCAAATAGCCAAACACGTTGAAGAAACAGGTTTAAAACATACCTATTGCGCCATTGGAGTTTCAATTGCATCCTTCAAATTTGAAATTAGTTGGTATCAGTAAATACAGTGATGCAAGAGCAAAGTAGTATGAACCATAGCTACGGAACCTGACCTGAGAACAATTCTTCTTCTGCTTTAAGCGTTGACTTCGGGTTCGAAGTGGTGGTCCTCGTGATTTGGGCACTACAGTTGCCTTACTAACTGCTCGTGTTTGGGTGCTTTGTGGTGGAGACGGTGCTGTGTCAACGGGAACTAGGTGTCTATCTGCTGGGGTTGGGGTTAGAAGGGGTGTAGCTGGTTCTCTGTCCAACTGGGTAGGGGTACAATCTTCATGAGTGTGGGTTATGTGTGGTGGGGATTGTTCTTGGGCAAGTACAACCGTGGTTCTATCTACATCAACAGGTAGCACGATCTTTTTTGAAGACCGTATTTTTACTCCCACAGATACTGCCATCACTCCCTCCAATTGAAATGGCTGATAAACAAGAAAAGTAATTGAATGTACAGACATTGTAAGATAGACTGGTGCAATGGATAGTAGGGAAGAAAATAGGGCATGAAATAATTCACATTTATGTTGTCTAAGCAAACAGAATAGAAGGACATAATTTCACATATATGATGGCTAATTAAACAGGATAGCATGACACAATTTCACATGTATGATGGCTAACTAAACAGGATAGAATGACAAACTTCAAAATATGATGACTATGTAAACAGGATGAAATGAGATAACTATACGATGTGTCTATTAAAGTGGTTGGCATGCCATAAATCACAAACATGCCGTCGATGGAAACATGATGGCATGATATAATTCACGGATAGAATGACATAATTTAAATATGATGACTATGTAAACAAGATGAGATGATACAACTATATTATATATTTAGAAAATGGGTTGGCATGCCATAATTCAGATACATGCTGTCTATGTAAACATCATGGCATGACGTAATTCAAATATATGATTTATATACTAAGGAAGTGACCAGAGGGCAATCGCATATATGATGTGTCAACTAAGGAGATGGCATTCAATATTGTGTATATGATGTAAAAACTAAGCATTGCAATACAACATATGCATTATATGAGTAATATAACCCTGCCAAGTTTGAGCATACCCCTTAGGGGGATAATAGGACTGGTCATCTGCCTCTAAATCCTCCTATGAAGAGCTATCTGTAACTAGCAAGATATCTGCTTCAGCAGGTAGCATTGTCTGCTCTGAAGACCTTGTTTTCACTCCAGATTTCTCCATCACTAATTCAAATGGCTTATGCACGGGAAGAGCAGTTGAATATACAAACATTGTCGACAAAATCAATGAGAAATACAAAAAAAGGACGGCATCATATAATTCACATATATGATGCTTGCCTAAACAGCATGGCATTGCATAATTCACGTACATAATGCCTTGCAACAAGATAACATTGCATAATTCACATATATAATGTCTTGCAACAAGATGGCATTGCATAATTCACATTTATGGTAATTAGACAGTAAACAAGTGGCATTCACACAAAGCATGTCTAAACTAAGCAAATGACATAGCAATGCAAGATACCATACGCACGGTATGAGCAACATAACCCTGCCAAGTTAGGGCATGCACCTCGGGGGGGATATGACTGGTCATCTGTCTCTGAATCCTCCTCTGAGGAGCTATCGGTTACCAGTAAGACATGCGCTTCGTCAGATAGCATTGTCTGCTCTGAAGACCTTGTTTCCACTTTAAATTTTTCCATGACCGTGCCAAATGGCTGATGCACAGGAAGAGTAATTGAATGTACTAAAATTGTTGAAAAAATTAACACGTAATAAAAAAATGATGGCATGATATAATTCACATATAAGATGACTAGCTAACCAGGGTGTCATTGCAAAACTCACATATATGATGCCTGGCTAGACAAGATGGCATTGCATGATTCACATATATGATAAAGAAACTAAAAGATGGCATTGACACAAAGCATGTCTAAACTAAGCAAATGACATCTTTAATGTATATACAGTAATCAATGCAAGACACCATATGCATGATATTACCAACATCAGCATGCCAAGTTAGAGCGAAGACCTCATGGGGTAAATAGGAGTGATCTTCTCCTTCTGAATCCCCCTCATAACAGTTATCTTCCTCTTGATTACGATCCGAAATGGGTGGAAGGGGGGCTACCTTTGTGTGACGACCCAAGACCGGAGCTTCAGACGCCTTCCATGTTTCCGAGTGTTGTTGTGTGATTTGTTTTGGTTCGTTGCATCATCTGCATTGCATCATGTCATCATGCCATCATGTCATTAATCTTTGCATCTCATATCAACTAAATAAATCGTATGGATCTTCGGTCCATTTAAATTGAGGGAATTCACATGGTGAGTTCTCTTTATAACATATCCTCCCGATATTAGGGAGCTATATTAAATATTCCATTTTCCGAATCACCCATGAACACACTTGCAAAATATTTCCCCATGCCTTCGTCCCATGCATCTTCTCCTTCTCCTTTCCTTCTATTTCCTGTCTTTTGATAGTCCCATTTTCCCCTTCTCTATTAATGTCCATTTTTTCCCTATAAATTCTAGACCGTGCCAGGAACACCTCCTCCAATTTTCAGATCCTTTGGACTTGTTTTGGTTGGATTCAAAAATGGCTCAAGTTTGAATCTAATTCAAACTTGAATTATTTTTCTATCTCTAAAATATTGCCAAACCATTTTATTCAATTTGTGCAAAGTTCCGGTGCTCCAAGAATATTTTATTTTCTGAAATATTCTTTCCCTAACCCTCTCTTTTCTTTCTTTCTTTCTTCTCTCTATTTGTTTTTTTGATAAAGTAAATCAGAGAGGAGTGAGAGAGAGCAGCAGGCCCATTCTCCTTCTAGGCCCAGCCGGCGCCCTCCCCCTAGGCACAGCCCCTCTATACTGGGCCGGCCTCCCAAGGCCCACTCCCCGTCTAACCCTAGCACTCCCTCACTCGATCCCCTGCACCCCCTCCTCTCTATTCCCTTGCGCCGCCAACCCTGTGCCCGATTCCCCTCGTACTCCCTCCAGCGACGCGCTGCGCCCGATCCTCCCAGCGCCGCCTGGAGCCTTGCGCGTTCCTTCTCCTCCATTGGCCTGCTAGCCCGCCTCCTCGACCCGCAGCCCGATCCCCATCTCCCATCTCTCCCACCTCTCGCTCTCCTCGCAACGCACCAGAGGAGGATCCCCGTGCCCGATCCTTTTCCTCCTCCCATCAACCCTCCATCACTCGCCGCCCGCCTCCAATTCTGCCGCCGCCGAGAGCCACCAGCAGCAGTTTCAGGTGTCCCCGTCGCCGAGCCCCTCGCCGCCCTTCTGCACCTCGTCTCCGGCCCTGCCCGTCGGAACCCCGCCTCTCGGTGCGCGCAGCTGCGTCGCGCCCGTCGACTAGCAACGCTCCGGCCGCCTTCGCCGGAGTACCACCAGGGAGCTGGCCCCTGTGCACCAGCGCCGTGACTCCCTCCTATGCTCGCGAGCCTTGCTTCGCTGCTGCGCCTCTCCGGCCTCGCTGCCTCCGCAAGGCACCAGTAGCACGTCCACTCTATCGTTTAGTGCCGCTGCGCCTTCGGTCTGTCACATGTTGAAGGAAACGAGCAGCAGCAAGCCCCATCGAGCTCCTACAACAGCTGTCCGAGTCCTGGACAAAACCGCCCAAGTCGTCGCCTCCTTGCACCATGCAGTGTCATCGTGGACGCATGCCCCACTGGATCGGAACCGCGAGCACCAAGTACCACTACAAACCCGAGGAATTCGGATGCATCAAGTTCCCGAGAAGACCCGTTTATCGTCAAGTTCGACTACCCGTATCATCAAGAACCACTACGGCCGAAGACCTCGGACCCGCCAAGTACCCCTTCGAGCTATCAATACCGCAAGCGCCAAGTTCCACGACGACCCAAGTACCGCGAGAACGTTTGTACCTCTACCTTCGCCTTCGGAATCGCGAAGACCGTCTAGCACCCCTTCGAGATGACGAGACCGACAAGTCCGAAGATGCAAGTACCACTCCGAACCATGTACGACGACCATCACCGAAGACCCGTGTAACGCAAACGTCAAGTTCAACTACCGTCGCGTGAACCGCTACTTTCCACGACGACCTCATGAACGTCTACTTCCTCTTCGACTCGTGAACCTCTACTTCCACTACATTCCGCGAGTGCCACTACTTCCACTATGAACTCGAACCGCCGCAATACCGCACGCTTCAAAGGTATAACCTCGAGGCGACGTCCGTGAATGTATATTTGCGATGCTTGAGATGCTCGTGTTTTGCACCCTATTCAAATTGTCACTCGTTTCCTTGTCGCCAACTCGTGGGACACCCGGAATCCGGGAGCGCCCCACCATCTTTTGCACGCATCCGCACACTTCTCCTTTGCATCGGTATCTCAATCGAGTTATCGGGAACCGGAATGTTGTCGTGGCACCATTTTCCGTTATCGTTGCCGTGGCACCGTTTTCCGTTATCGTTGTTGTGGCACCCCTTTTGTTTCTGCCACGATGACAATTGCTTCTTAATGCTCTTGTCAACTTTTAAAAAAATTGCATAAACTTGCACATGTCATCCGCATCATGTTAACAACATCAAGAATGTTTAATTTGTTGTTTGCATTAATTTGCTAAATGCATATGGGGATTTACCGGATTCATTGTTTGTTATATCCGGCCCCATTTATATTGTTTAGATGGTGTAGTTTTGTTATGCCTCACCCTCTTGCCATGTTTAACAACATTTAATATTGTTGGGTACATAAACAAGATCGAATCTAAATAACTTGAATGTGGTGTTCCGTCAATATGCAACTGGTTGCATATTGAGCTCCACTTAATTTGTAGGATTACTTGTGCACTTTGCCATGCCATGCATATTTAAACCGGACATGCATCATACTTGGTTGTGCATCATGCCATGCTTATGTGGTGGTTGTTTACTATGTTGTTTGCTTCTTTCCGGGTTGCCTTTCTCGTGAGCTTCGGTTCCGTTCCGGAGTTGTGAGGATCCGTTCAACTTCGTCCTTGTGTCTTCTTCATGAATCGTTATTCTTCCTTGCGGGATCTTAGGCAAGATGACCATACCCTCGAAATCACTTCTATCTTTGCTTGCTAGTTGCTCGCTCTTTTGCTATGCCTATGCTGCGATACCTACCACTTGCTTATCATGTCCCCTATATTGTTGAACCAAGCCTCTAACCCACCTTGTCTTAGCAAACCGTTGTTTGGCTATGTTACCGCTTTGCTCAGCCCCTCTTATAGCGTTGTTAGTTGCAGGTGAAGATTGAAGTTTGCCCCTTGTTGGAACATGGAGATGTTGTTCCTTGTTGGAACATGTTTACTTGTTGGGATATCACTATATATCTTATTTAATTAATGCATCTATATACTTGGTAAAGGGTGGAAGGCTCGGCCTTATGCCTAGTGTTTTGTTCCACTCTTGCTGCCCTAGTTTCCGTCATATCGGTGTTATGTTCCCAGATTTTGCGTTCCTTATGCGGTTGGGTTATAATGGGAACCCCTTGACAGTTCGCTTTGAAAAAAACTCCTCCAGTAAGGCCCAACCTTGGTTTTAACATTTGCCACCTAGCCCTTTTTCCCTTGGGATTTGCGCATCCCGAGGGTCATCTTATTTTAACCCCCCCGGGCCAGTGCTTGTCTAAGTGTTGGTCCAAACTAGAGCCACTTGCGGCGCCACCTCGGGGAAACTTGAGGGCTGGTTTTAGCTGTACGTAGTGTTCATCCGGTGTTGCCCTGAGAACGAGATATGTGCAGCTCCTATCAGGATGTCGGCACATCAGGCGGTCTTGCTGGACTTGTTTTACCATTGTCGAGGATGTCTTGTTGTACCGGGATACCGAGTCTGATCGGAATGTCTCGGGAGTAGGTCTATTCCTTTGTTGACGGTGAGAGCTTTTCATGGGCTAAGTTGGGACACCCCTGCAGGGATTTGAACTTTCGAAAGCCGTGCCCGCGGTTATGGGCAGATGGGAATTTGTTAATGTCCGGTTGTAGATAACTTGAACCTTAACTTATTTAAAATGCATCAACCGCATGTGTAACCGTGATGGTCTCATTCCGGCGGAGTCCGGGAAGTGAACACGGTGTTGGAGTTATGTTTGACGTAGGTTGTTCTAGGATCACTTCTTGATCATAGTTTATCGATCGTGCTTTGCCTTCTCTTCTCGCTCTCTTTTGCGTATGTTAGCCACCATACATGCTAGTCGCTTGCTGCAGCTCCACCTCATACCTTTACCTTTCCCATAGGCTTAAGTAGTCTTGATCGCGAGGGTGCGAGATTGCTGAGTCCCTGTGGCTCACAGATACTTCCAAAACCAGCTTGCAGGTGCCGATGAGTCCGTGCAGATGACGCAACCAAGCTCAGAGGAGCTCGACGAAGATCTTGTCCTTTGTGTTGTTTTGTTCTAGTTGGTCAGTAGTGGAGCCCAGTTGGGGTCGATCGGGGACCTTGTCGCATTTGGGGTTCTTCTTTTATTTTGGTTCCGTAGTCAGACCTTGAGTGTATTTGGATGATGTAATGCTTTATTCATGTAATTGTGTGAAGTGGCGATTGTAAGCCAACTATGTATCTTTCCCTTATGTATTACATGGGTTGTGTGAAGATTACCTCACTTGCGACATTGCTTTCAATGCGGTTATGCCTCTAAGTCGTGCTTCGACACGTGGGAGATATAGCCGCATCGAGGGCGTTACAAGTTGGTAATTAGAGCCTTCCCCAACCTTAGGAGCCCCCACTGCTTGATCGAATTAGCGGACGAGTTGAGTCTAGAAAAATGTTTTGAGTCATTTAGGAATTATATATCGGAGAGTTTAGGAATTCTTTTTACTTCCCAGTCTCCTCATCGCTCTGGTAAGGCATCCTGACGTAGAGTTTTGACTCTTCTCTTCTCAAATTTCACTAAAAAAAATTTAGGATCACGCGGGTATCTTGGAATCGTTCCGATGGTTTTATGATGAGAACATTGTCTTGGTGCCTCCTGTCAGGGGTTTTGTGGAAGTGTCCCGGGGAGTTGAGCTCTGAGGTGTTGTCGTCATAATTTTATCGTTGCAATTCTGGAATACCTGAGTTTAGTACGCCGACATCGAAAATCTCTTTTATGCAGTTCGTTGGTGAGATAACCTCGACGCCACCCAGTACTGGGGCGGGAGTTCGGGAGTATCGCCATAACTTGTATAACGGATGCTTTTCGAAGGTTGAGGTAGATGATTTTCCGAAGGTTTCTTGGTTATGTGTTGAAGGATGGATACAGCTGGATGTAGGATTTGCTAGTTTGGGTGAGATATTATGCTTCCCCTGTATCCCCAACACCTGATTGCATAACCGGAAAGGTTTGGAGTTCCGTAGGTGGGAATTCAAGTAGCTCTTAGGATATCT
Source organism: Triticum urartu (assembly GCF_003073215.2). NCBI lineage: Eukaryota > Viridiplantae > Streptophyta > Magnoliopsida > Poales > Poaceae > Triticum > Triticum urartu. The sequence continues at coordinate 413,321,593 of NC_053027.1, read as the reverse complement.
TTCCGACAGATGTATGATATGAAATTGGGGTTCGACGTCTAGTGGTCCGACTATTCACGGTCGGTTTTACGGTGGTCTCGTTGTGTCTTAAAGAGTCCTTGGCTATGCCGACTCGGGGACGCTTCGTATGTCATGTGCACTGCCTTGTACATGATGGTGCTGTACGATCGAGCCCGTGTAGGCCCCACCACGAAAACTTCGGATGAAATCTCTATCATATGTTTGTTCCGGCTTATTCTGCAAGCCAACCCTTCGTTTTTGTTTTGAGTTGTGGTATTCGAGTTGCTTCAAAGTCAAGTTTTGATTCCATACCTTTCCCCAAATGGTGTTCTCATACTCCGATGTGAATACCAATCCTTCTTGATCATCAAGATTGTCTTGTCAATCCTTTTCAACTGGTTTTTTCTCTTCAAGTGAATCCGTTCGTTTCAACATCCGCTTGATCAAGTATCAGTTCTTTCAACGGTGTTTGTTTCATCTGTCTCCAAGTTGTCTTTGTTTTCCCACCCACCCACCCTTTTTCTTCGAGGACTCAGTTTTCTTAATCAAGTATCCATCTTATTGATGTGAAGTCTTTCCATTCTTTTCCGTCAATGTTCTTATCCGGTGATTCTCACGAAGATGCTAAGGGAGCTTCAAGTTCATCTTTCTTCATTCTTGTCTTCTCTGATGGTTTCAAATCAAGCTTTTGGTGTTAATGATATCCGTTTTCCTCGTTTCAAATGCCTTCTCTTGCCGGTGCACCTCATAACCATTCATTTCTCGCTATTCATTTATTCCGGAGTGCTCAAGATATCTCGAAGATTCGTGCTTACATTCTGTTTTTGTTCAAACTCTTTTGAGGATGTTCCCTCATTAAAGTCATTTAATTCAACCGGTGCTTTCTCTCTTTTGAATCGTTCAACGGTGTTTCTTTTCAGTGGGCCCTAACCCACAGGTCTTTTCGAGGATCTTACCTAACTATTCTTATTTTCCCGGAGCTATCCTAAATTCTTTTGAAGTTTGACGTAAGAATGAATTATCATCAGTCATATGTATTTCTCCAAGATCTGTCAATTTTTTTTTCATTGTTGGCTCAACCTCTTCGTTTTGATTCTTCTAGAGTGTCTAAATAATTCTTGGTGGTACTTCTCGTCATCATTCTCAACATTTGAAGACCGAAGAAGAATTTTTCCTCCATATTCTATCCACTCTCTTAGAGATTCATGGTTCTAGCTACATGTCATCCCCTCATAATTGTTTTGAATGTGGCAATTCTTCTCACCTATCCGGAACAATTCGAGATTCTGCTAAGTTTGATTCTCCGAAGGCCATCATTTCGGGATTATTCATTCTCAGCTTTCAGCTCTCGTTCCCCAAATCTTACCGGTACATCATTCAAATATTCTCTATTAAGCTTGTGACCTATTCGTCCTCTTGTATCTAAATTCTCTCAAGCATCTTCGTTTAATTGCTAATTCTTCCCGGTGTGTCTTCATGTTTTAATCGTTCTTTTCAATTCTTACGGTGGTTCGTTCAAGAGTTTTATTCCTTCGTGTATCATATCTATGCATTCGTGCTTTTCAAATTCTACCGGTGGATTGTTGAAGACTTTCTCAAGTTTGCGCTACATCTATCTTAATCTTTCTACGAGGATAAGTAGTATGCCAAATCCGTTGCTTGTCAGCAATTAAATTATTGAAGGATAGGCATAACATAATTCTTATTCTTGTTTCATCCTAATGTTTAATTCTTTATTCTAGAGGCCCTTCAAATTCTCGGTTTCATTTGTTTCATTTTATCTTTTTCCCGGGGTTCCAACCTCTTTCAACTATGTAATCACGGAGATCTATCTAAATCTTTACAAGGCTCCACCTTGTGTTTTCAACTACCCTTTCTTTCCGTTTGATCATTCTTTTGTTTAACGGAGTTCCTTCATGGAGGTTCTACATAATGGTCCATCAAGGATTTAATTCCTTCTCCAACTTTTTTTCATCAAGAGATTCTTTCCTAAGAAGTTCAAGCTTTTCTTCATATTGTAATTCGGAGTGCAATTCTTTCTTCCGTATCATTGGAGGTGGTATTATGCCATTCTTGATAATTTCAGTTCATGCTTCATGATTCACATGTTGTCAAGGATAGATATTTTAAATCCATCATTTTCTTCATTGGAGTTAGCTTGGGTTATATTTCACCTAAAGCTTTCCCTAAGGATGGTTGCTAATTATGGTGTTTATAAATGACCCAAGTTCTTCTTTTATCCTCCCGGTGAAATACTTTCTCGTCTCCTTGTTCATATCAATCCAATTCTTCTTCCCGTGAGTGGCAGGTTGTCACCTCATAATTTGAGATGTATTCCATAAGACCATATCAAGATTATTCTTTTCGTTGTTGGTTTTCCAACAACTCCGTTCTAGCATTTGTTGTAAGCGTGCTCTCTCAAGATCGTGTTTCCCTTCATTCATTCCATTCTTACTTTTGTTCCGGAGGCATTGTGATGTTGCTCTCTTCAACCCATCTTCTTGTTTTGTCAGGATCGTGTTTTTTTCTTGGTTTATCCATTTAACCTGAGTGTTGTGTCCTCTGCTCAAGTTCTTTCATCTTAACAAGTGCTACCCGAATTGGTTCTTTCTTATTCCTCTTTCTTAACGGAGTGCTTTCAACTTCGTTCATCGCCGTTGCTTTCTTTCTTTCAATTTGCTCAACCTTGCAAGGTTCTTTGGTTTCACTCATTTTTCAAAGAAGCAACTTACTTTTACCTCTTCTCTTTCTCTTCCGTTTTTTTCCTCCGGTGCCATTCTAGATCTCGGGATGAGATCCTTTCGTAGTGGTGGAGTGTTGTGATGCCCCAAGACCGGAGCTTTAGACGCCTTCCATGTTTCCGAGTGTTGTCGTGTGATTTGTTTTGGTTCGTTGCATCATGTGCATTGCATCATGTCATCATGCCATCATGTCATTTCAATGTTTGCATCTCATATCAACTAAATAAATCGTATGGATCTTTGGTCCATTTAAATTGAGGGAATTCACATGGTGAGTTCTCTTTATAACACTCTTGATATTAGGGAGCTATATTAAATATTCCATTTTCCGAATCACCCATGAACACACTTGCAAAATATTTCCCCATGCCTTCGTCCCATGCATCTTCTCCTTCTCCTTTCCTTCTATTTCCTGTCTTTCATTGTCCCATTTTCCCCTTCTCTATTAATGTCCACTTTTTTCCTATAAATTCTAGACCGTGCCAGGAACACCTCCCCCAATTTTCAGATCCTTTGGACTTGTTTTGGTTGGATTCAAAAATGGCTCAAGTTTGAATCTAATTCAAACTTGAATTATTTTTCTATCTCTAAAATATTGCCAAACCATTTTATTCGATTTGTCCAAAGTTCCGGCGCTCCAAGAATATTTTATTTTCTGAAATATTCTTTCCCTAACCCTCTCTTTTCTTTTTTCTTTCTTCTCTCTATTTGTTTTTTTGTTAAAGTAAATCAGAGATGAGTGAGAGAGAGCAGCAGGCCCATTCTCCTTCTAGGCCCAGCCGGTGCCCTCCCCCTAGGCGCAGCCCCTCTATACTAGGCCGGCCTCCCAAGGCCCACTCCCCGTCTAACACTACTCCCTCACTCGATCCCCTGCACCCCCTCCTCTCTATTCCCTTGCGCCGCCAACCCTGTGCCCGATTCCCCTCGTACTCCCTCCAGCGACGCGCTGCGCCCGATCCTCCAAGCGCCGCCTGGAGCCTTGCGCGTTCCTTCTCCTCCGTTGGCCTGCTAGCTCGCCTCCTTGACCCGCAACCCGATCCCCATCTCCCATCTCTCCCACCTCTCGCTCTCCTCGCAACACACCAGAGGAGGATCCCCGTGCCCCGATCCTTTTCCTCCTCCCATCAACCCTCCATCACTCGCCGCCCGCCCCAATTCTGCCGCCACTGAGTGCCACCAGCAGCAGTTTCAGGTGTCCCCATCGCCGAGCCCCTTGCTGCCCTTCTGCACCTCGTCTCCGGCCCTGCCCGTCGGAACCCCGCCTCCCCGGTGCGCGCAGCTATGCGTCGCGCCCGTCGACTAGCAACGCTCCGGCCGCCTTCGCCGGAGTACCACCAGGGAGCTGGCCCCTGTGCACCAGCGCCGTGACTCCCTCCTATGCTCGCGAGCCTTGCTTCGCTGCTGCGCCTCTCCGGCCTCGCTGCCTCCGCAAGGCACCAGTAGCACGTCCACTCTATCGTTTAGTGCCGCTGCGCCTTCGGTCTGTCACATGTTGAAGGAAACGAGCAGCAGCAAGCCCCATCGAGCTCCTACAACAGCTGTCCGAGTCCTGGACAAAACCGCCCAAGTCGTCGCCTCCTTGCACCATGCAGTGTCATCGTGGACGCATGCCCCACTGGATCGGAACCGCGAGCACCAAGTACCACTACAAACCCGAGGAATTCGGATGCATCAAGTTCCCGAGAAGACCCGTTTATCGTCAAGTTCGACTACCCGTATCATCAAGAACCACTACGGCCGAAGACCTCGGACCCGCCAAGTACCCCTTCGAGCTATCAATACCGCAAGCGCCAAGTTCCACGACGACCCAAGTACCGCGAGAACGTTTGTACCTCTACCTTCGCCTTCGGAATCGCGAAGACCGTCTAGCACCCCTTCGAGATGACGAGACCGACAAGTCCGAAGATGCAAGTACCACTCCGAACCATGTACGACGACCATCACCGAAGACCCGTGTAACGCAAACGTCAAGTTCAACTACCGTCGCGTGAACCGCTACTTTCCACGACGACCTCATGAACGTCTACTTCCTCTTCGACTCGTGAACCTCTACTTCCACTACATTCCGCGAGTGCCACTACTTCCACTATGAACTCGAACCGCCGCAATACCGCACGCTTCAAAGGTATAACCTCGAGGCGACGTCCGTGAATGTATATTTGCGATGCTTGAGATGCTCGTGTTTTGCACCCTATTCAAATTGTCACTCGTTTCCTTGTCGCCAACTCGTGGGACACCCGGAATCCGGGAGCGCCCCACCATCTTTTGCACGCATCCGCACACTTCTCCTTTGCATCGGTATCTCAATCGAGTTATCGGGAACCGGAATGTTGTCGTGGCACCATTTTCCGTTATCGTTGCCGTGGCACCGTTTTCCGTTATCGTTGTTGTGGCACCCCTTTTGTTTCTGCCACGATGACAATTGCTTCTTAATGCTCTTGTCAACTTTTAAAAAAATTGCATAAACTTGCACATGTCATCCGCATCATGTTAACAACATCAAGAATGTTTAATTTGTTGTTTGCATTAATTTGCTAAATGCATATGGGGATTTACCGGATTCATTGTTTGTTATATCCGGCCCCATTTATATTGTTTAGATGGTGTAGTTTTGTTATGCCTCACCCTCTTGCCATGTTTAACAACATTTAATATTGTTGGGTACATAAACAAGATCGAATCTAAATAACTTGAATGTGGTGTTCCGTCAATATGCAACTGGTTGCATATTGAGCTCCACTTAATTTGTAGGATTTCTTGTGCACTTTGCCATGCCATGCATATTTAAACCGGACATGCATCATACTTGGTTGTGCATCATGCCATGCTTATGTGGTGGTTGTTTACTATGTTGTTTGCTTCTTTCCGGGTTGCCTTTCTCGTGGCTTCGGTTCCGTTCCGGAGTTGTGAGGATCCGTTCAACTTCGTTGTGTCTTCTTCAAATGGACTCGTTCTTCTTCCCCTTGCGGGATCTTAGGCAAGATGACCATACCCTCGAAATCACTTCTATCTTTGCTTGCTAGTTGCTCGCTCTTTTGCTATGCCTATGCTGCGATACCTACCACTTGCTTATCATGTCCCCTATATTGTTGAACCAAGCCTCTAACCCACCTTGTCTTAGCAAACCGTTGTTTGGCTATGTTACCGCTTTGCTCAGCCCCTCTTATAGCGTTGTTAGTTGCAGGTGAAGATTGAAGTTTGCCCCTTGTTGGAACATGGAGATGTTGTTCCTTGTTGGAACATGTTTACTTGTTGGGATATCACTATATATCTTATTTAATTAATGCATCTATATACTTGGTAAAGGGTGGAAGGCTCGGCCTTATGCCTAGTGTTTTGTTCCACTCTTGCTGCCCTAGTTTCCGTCATATCGGTGTTATGTTCCCAGATTTTGCGTTCCTTATGCGGTTGGGTTATAATGGGAACCCCTTGACAGTTCGCTTTGAAAAAAACTCCTCCAGTAAGGCCCAACCTTGGTTTTAACATTTGCCACCTAGCCCTTTTTCCCTTGGGATTTGCGCATCCCGAGGGTCATCTTATTTTAACCCCCCCGGGCCAGTGCTTGTCTAAGTGTTGGTCCAAACTAGAGCCACTTGCGGCGCCACCTCGGGGAAACTTGAGGGCTGGTTTTAGCTGTACGTAGTGTTCATCCGGTGTTGCCCTGAGAACGAGATATGTGCAGCTCCTATCAGGATGTCGGCACATCAGGCGGTCTTGCTGGACTTGTTTTACCATTGTCGAGGATGTCTTGTTGTACCGGGATACCGAGTCTGATCGGAATGTCTCGGGAGTAGGTCTATTCCTTTGTTGACGGTGAGAGCTTTTCATGGGCTAAGTTGGGACACCCCTGCAGGGATTTGAACTTTCGAAAGCCGTGCCCGCGGTTATGGGCAGATGGGAATTTGTTAATGTCCGGTTGTAGATAACTTGAACCTTAACTTATTTAAAATGCATCAACCGCATGTGTAACCGTGATGGTCTCATTCCGGCGGAGTCCGGGAAGTGAACACGCTGTTGGAGTTATGTTTGACGTAGGTTGTTCTAGGATCACTTCTTGATCATAGTTTATCGATCGTGCTTTGCCTTCTCTTCTCGCTCTCTTTTGCGTATGTTAGCCACCATACATGCTAGTCGCTTGCTGCAGCTCCACCTCATACCTTTACCTTTCCCATAGGCTTAAATAGTCTTGATCGCGAGGGTGCGAGATTGCTGAGTCCCCGTGGCTCACAGATACTTCCAAAACCAGCTTGCAGGTGCCGATGAGTCCGTGCAGATGACGCAACCAAGCTCAGGGGGAGCTCGTATGAAGATCTTGTCCTTTGTGTTGTTTCGTTCTAGTTGGTCAGTAGTGGAGCCCAGTTGGGGTCGATCGGGGACCTTGTCGCATTTGGGGTTCTTCTTTTATTTTGGTTCCGTAGTCGGACCTTGAGTGTATTTGGATGATGTAATGCTTTATTCATGTAATTGTGTGAAGTGGCGATTGTAAGCCAACTATGTATCTTTCCCTTATGTATTACATGGGTTGTGTGAAGATTACCTCACTTGCGACATTGCTTTCAATGCGGTTATGCCTCTAAGTCGTGCTTCGACACGTGGGAGATATAGCGGCATCGAGGGCGTTACACTTTGCGCCCACCATGGAACGACGTCTGCATGAAATTTTATTGCCACGCAAGGCTCGTCTCTTTTGCTCTACATGATCAGTTCCATTGTGTACAATAACTGGCATGCATAGGAATAAAACATAGTGAGATTATGTAAGGAGTGCATGCACAAATCCAGAGTGATGGTAGCAAACTGTGGATAGACCCAAAACCAATGATAGCAGGCAGATAATAGCTTTAGTTAAAAAATACAGATAATGGCTCCTTTAATGTTTGTTTGCACCCAACATGAAACTCATAGTAGACACCGGAGATTAACCAGATAGTAGACAGATAGTACTGATTGCTGCCCCAATATGTACCCCACAACCATTTAAAAACTCAAGTTTCAGCATTAGTTTGGACCTGACTCGGAGTCTAATAGGTGAACACGACGATAATGTAGCATGTCATCATATTAAGCGACACATAACGTAAGCAGACACGGAAGAGTGCGACCTCTCTTGCGGACCCGTGTAGTCCTCAAGGTCATCTGCTCAGTTGATGATGGTAATGCAGTTGCCGTGGCTGCCGGCGGCGGGGAAGAAGATCTGAGGCGGCGAAAGACAGTCTGGAGAGCGGATCCCTGCTGTGGTGAACCCTTCCGTCGTTGGAGCAGCTGAGCTGGGGTGGAACACAGCGCCGCAGGAGCAGGACAAACCACACAAGGTTTTCTTTGACACATATCTGTAACAGAAGTAATTGAGTAAGGGCTTGTTTGAATTTGAGGATTCTAACAATGCAGGGATAGGAAATAGACAGGAATAGGATAGGAATGCACGTGCAAAACAGAGAATTTAAAAACACAGGATTTCTGCCAATCTGGGTGTTTGATTCACAACAATTGGAAGATCACAGGATGCAAAAAAGCATGGTGAGATTAAGTCAAACCACAAGAAAATGTATGGTTATAATGCTATTATGCTACTATCTCTTAGTCTTGTGCTTGATGAATAGGAATATGAAAAGGAGGAGAAGTGGAAATTAGAATTCCTACAGTTTTTCTTTCAAGGAGACACTAAAGGAACAAATCCTACAGTTTTCCTTTGCTCCATTCCTTTGCACCAAATTCATGAAAAGTAGTACCATAGGAAACTTTCCAATTCCGATGTTTTTCATTCACTTTTCCTTTCAAGCACTGGCGATTCTAGTAGGCAGGCTTGAGCAAGGAAAATCCTACACTAAAAAAATGTTTTTGTGCTACTTCTATTACTTTGGACCCAGGCCACTGCCATACTAGCTCAACTCCCAGGCCCATCGACAAATGCACAGCTCAAACGCGCAGAGATAAATAATGATGGCGTTCAAGAGAGTCCATCACGGATAGCTAAGTTGCCTGGTACCTCACTGCTTTCCCGTTACTACGAGTGCTCAGTGGACAATATATATAACATGTAGAGTAAAAAAGAGATGCAACAAGTGTACAACCTCTTTGGCGAAGCCATGTCGATCTCAGCGTGATTGGGTTGGCCGGTGAGGATGCTCCGGCTGACTTGGCTGTCGGAGGAGGGGAAGAAGATCTTAGGCGTCTGGAGATGGAGCCCGAGGTACTGCTCCGCTGTGATGGAGGGTTTCGTCGTTGGAGCAGCTCCGGTGAGTTGTACGACGCCGAGGCTGAAGCAGGACAAGAGAGACAACGAACAACGTTAACCTGAGTGGAATTCTAATAGCATCTCCAATACATGACGTAAAATACATAAACACAAAGTGCTAGATGTAAAATACATCAGCCGCTCATCTCTGAACTTAACTGTCGAAACTGAATTTAACTGTCGAAACTGAACTTAACTGTCGAAACTAATTATTGTCGAAACTGAATTTTGCTGTCGAAACTGAACGCACTAGCAAGGTGAGGCTACACGTCGGTCGACTGACTTTTTCATCTCTGGTCAGTCGATTTTGCAGCCGTTGGATACGAAATCAAGGGCCTGCGGTTCATCTTCAACCTCCACCCCCCTGAGCCGGCCAAACAGCAGCCCCCGCCGCCCGCGGCCGCGGTGCGCCGCCCTGCCCGCCCCGAAAACACTCCCCACCGTGTCCGCCGCTCCCGGCCATCCCTCTAGGCCCCCCCCCCCCCCCGTGCCGAGCTTTTTCTCCGGCGATCCCCACGCCACCGCCCCGCCAACGCCCTGCCACCGCCGGCGACTACCGCCCCCATCCTGAACCCTAAGATAGATAGTGGGGTACCTCTCCGGCGAGCCCCCCTCCCAGCTGCGGCTGGTTCTTCCTTCACCCCGACGGCATCAGAGTGAAGTGTAGCTAAATCGGAGCAGCATCGCAAGCAAGAGCAAGAGCGAGAGCAGCAGCGTGAGCAAGAGCAATAGGAAGAGCAGACCAGGCAGGGGATCGAGAGCAAGAGCAGAGCAGAAGCGCGAGCGAGAGCTAAAGCAGTAGCAGGTCCTACTGATGTGGACGTCGCCGCCGAGGGAGCGACGCCGTGGAGGAAGTGGCCGGCGACGCCACCGTGGATGGAGCCGCGCCGTGTCGGCTCGGGACCGAGCGCCGGCAGCACCGTGAGATCGAATCAAGAAGAAAATGTGGCGATTAGTGTACAACCTCTTTGGTGGCACCGATTAGGCTGTAGCTTCATCCGAGGAAACGGTGACGATGATGCTCTTCCGGTGGTGCAGGTGAAGACGACGGTGCGGGAGTGGAGGTGGCGCGAAAGACGAGGGGAACGTCGGGGCAGCTCCTTGGAGGTGGAGGACGGTGTGGCTGAACCGGCGGGACGATGAGATCGACGACGGATCCTCATCTGGTACGGTGGATGAGGGACGTCGAGCTGTTGATGTGGACGACGTTGTCGGGGAAGAGGCTCTGGCTGGGTGGCGGACGAAGCAGGGTGTGGGGTTTCGTCGCGGGTTTTCGCGGCCTCGGTGCACGAATGGGTGGGCGGATGGGATGGCAGTGGGGAACCATGGCTTAGAGACACGCTTGTCCGAAATGTGGTGTAAGTTACAAAAGTACCCCCACCGATTTGAGCCGGTTCTTTCGGTTCAGGGGTACCACGGGCATTTCGCATGTCGGGATTTCATAGGAGGTGGGAGTTTTCGCGTGCGTTGTAATTTCGGAATAGCAAGGCACGGGTTGAGATGGAGTGAGTTGTCGGAGCACAACGAGACAAAGATATATCTTAAATATTTTGGGCTAACAAGGCGCGGGTTGAAGAGGTGGGAGTTTCCTAGCACGATAGACAGAGACGCTAGCTTGAATTTTCGGCATAACAAGGCGTGGCTTGAAATTTCAGAAGAACAAGCTTAACGTGTACCCCAAAAAAAGATAATTTGCACCTCAACACGCACAACACACACACAAACACCATTTAGACTAGAGTAAGGTACACGTGCATTGCACGCATGAGATTTGGCAACCAAATTATGAATAAATACCACATTATAGCATGCATGATTTGAGTCATATATGCATGATGTAGATGTTCGTTTAATTCTTATAGTTCATTTCATTCAAAATCATCTAGTTTTTATAAGAAAGCTAATCTATTTTAAGATTCATGGAATTGTGCATCGTAAGACATAAAGTAAAAACAAATAATGGAAAATCATGTAGAAAAACATTTGGGTAATTCTGATACAAAAGATTCTAGAACAAATAAGAAGTGCTTGTGTTTTGATGTTTGTGCATTATTATTAATTTCAACCATGGAGTCTTCTAGATTATACATGTGGCGAAATTTGGTGGAATCTAGATGATATCCAACGGCCAGTAGTGCTCAAATTTGCCATGTTTGGACCATTGGATTCGCCTCATCCAACGACCATCTTTCAAAGTTAAAGTTACCCGCACACAATATAAAATATATATATATAATATAATATATATAGGGGTATAGATATAGATATGTGATGCAAAAGCCGCCCATCATCTCCAATTAGAATAGTGTGTCCATGCACGGATGCGACGTGGCCAAATGATGTCTGCCATCGGTATCTCAAATTCAAATCAGTCTGACCTTGTTCAATGTGTATACATTACAACATGCTCGTTTCCAAACCACACCGCGCAGATCTCTGTTATATTCATGCATGCATGGGTTTCAAACATCAGGATCTCTTATTCAAATATTTGAATTCAACTTTACATTGATTGTGACCTCACCTATTCAGCTATTCTTTTACACCCACACAGTAGTCTTCTCTTTATAATTGTACCACTAACCTTCTCTCGTGCATGCATGCACACACACTACCAGTCGGCATTATCCATCGCACGCATGCAATCTTTTTCTTCAGGTCGGTCTCCCATGAAGGCACACACCAACACACATCCCCCTCTCCATCATATTGGGCATTCTTTATCTCTCGCGCGTGCATGCGCAACGATCGATGTTCCTCTATGTATGTGTGTATATAGCTAGGTCTTTCATAGTTTTCCACACAAACCGTTCAATCGATATATCCAGTGAGGTCTCACCCTCTTTACCATGTCCAAATCGACCGATCTATACCTCTCTATATAGGATTAACATATATAGCTAATACACCCACATTAATTATGTATCCAACGTCCCCCTCTCATCATCCATGCCTTCCACTTTATCTCTCATACGCATGCACAATGGCGAAGACAGGGGGCAGTAAGGGCCGTGCCCCCTCCCGCCTAACATCACTATATATCAAGGCTAATATGAATGTGATCATTAGACAATTGCTGCTAAAATGGTTTAAGTTCATGAATTGACCCTCCTCGTAAAGGATTAGCAATGCTTGGCCCCCTAGCTCATTTATTTTTCATGGCTCCGCCATTGCGCGCATCAGCGCACGTGTTCGCCCTCTCTCTCTAAATATCGATCTCGCACTTGTGAGTTCCTTCATAGTCTCCCTCCACTCGTCCCCTCGCACCATCTTCTAGCCCCCACCAGATTTTGCCACATGTACAATCTAGCAGACTCCATGGTTGAACTTAAGCATAATGCACAAACCTCAAAAAAACAGTGGTTCTCTTTTGTTCTAGAATCTTCCGTATCATAACTGCCCAAACTTTTTTCTAGTTGAATTGCCATTATTTGTTTTTACTTTATGCTTTACAACACACAATTCCATGAATCATAAAATAGATTAAGGGCTTCTTTGATTCAAAGGATTCTCAAAGGAATTTTGGAGGATTCTAATCATTAGGAATTTTTCCTATCTTGGTTGTTTGATTCGTAGGATTGTAAACCATATGAATTTTTCCATATGATTCATTTGCACTAGATTTCATAGGAAACATCCCATCCACTCAAACCTCTTTGAAAGAATTCTGTGTTTTTCTATGCACAATCAAACACTCGTACAATCCTGTAGGATTCAAGACAACATTCCACTATAATCCCATGTTTTCCTATTCTTGCGTTCTTAGCTTTTTTATAAAAACTAATTGATTTTGAATGAGATGAACTATAAGAATTAAACGAAGGGCTACATCAGGCATATATGACTCAGAGCTTACATGCTATAGTGTGGTATTTATTCATAATTTGGTTGCAAAATCTGATGTGTGCAATGCACGTGTACCTTACTAGTACTTCGAGTATGTGCAAAACACGTAAATTAGAATACCAATGGCACGCTACACAGTGTCTCTCTTACAGTTCATGAAGCCACGTGGCACATGTGTAGGCGTTGTCGCGACCTCCTTGCATGGATTGATCACAATGATGTGCTGCTGGTTCCAGAAGAATGTACTCGTCCTCCCTGAGCCATACTGGCGGTACATGCACGAAGCGAGGATGTGCACGCACGCCATGCACGCACTCATTCCTCGCACGCACACGCGGGTACACGGGCGGACGCAATTTTGTACCAAGATCCACCCCATGTGATAATTTGACGCATGTAAAGTCGTCCACTTCATTGATGGTCAATTAATACAGCACATGCAAATTGAGTGGACGTGAGGGTGGAAGAAAGACATTATTACTCCACTGCGCGCATGCGAGTAGTTAAATCGTGGGTTGCTAGTAGTACTTCCATTGGTCTCCTTCGTATTTTGTGCCAATTTTTGACAGTAACATAATATTTACGCATTTGAGTAGTGTAGTAGTACTTGAAATTTATGTTTCGCTAAACTCATCGGGAGCCGTTTCGGGCCTCGAAACCAAAACCATCAATTAATCTTTACCTTGTTCCCATCGCATTTGAAAGCCTGCTCACACCTACTAGTAGTACGTACCAAACCTCAACGTGTTCCCACTATGCAGGTATTAGTACTAGTGCTAGTACTTAGGTTATAAAAAGGGGAACTACCTAACCGAAAATCACTCTACCTTTCCTCCTCATAAGTGCTTCTTCTTCGTCCGTCGTTGCCATGGCCGATGAGCAGAGCTCTAGGTCGAGAACTACTCGTAACAAGGGAGCGGCAACCAAAGCTGCGGAAAAAAAGAGGGCTCGCCGCCACACAGAGAACTCGAAAGATCTCTCACGAGCAGGCGATGGCTCGCAGGAGCGCCCTAGCCGCGGAGGCGAACATGCCGAGCCGGCGGAGCTGGAGTCGTTATCCCTCGACGGCATGCCCGATCAGCTCAATAAGCAGAAGGAGTGTAACGCCCTCGATGCGGCTATATCTCCTACGTGTCGAAGCACGACTTAGAGGCATAACCGCATTGAAAGCAATGTCGCAAGTGAGGTAATATTCACACAACCCATGTAATACTAAGGAAAGAGATACATAGTTGGCTTACAATCGCCACTTCACACAATTACATGAATAAAGCATTACATCATTCAAATACAATCAAGGTCCGACTACGGAACCAAAATAAAAGAAGAACCCCAAATGCGACATGGGTCCTCGATCGACCCCAACTGGGCTCCACTACTGATCAACTAGAATGGAAACAACACAAAGGACAAGATCTTCATCGAGCTCCTCCTGAGCTTGGTTGCGTCATCTGCACGGACTCATCGGCACCTGCAAGCTGGTTTTGGAAGTATCTGTGATCCATAGGGACTCAGCAATCTCGCACCCTCGTGATCAAGACTATTTAAGCTTAAGGGTAAGGTAAAGGTATGAGGTGGAGCTGCAGCAAGCGACTAGCATATATGGTGGCTATCATACGCAAATGAGAGCAAGAAGAGAAGGCAAAGCACGGTCGATAAAAGTATGATCAAGAAGTGATCCTAGAACAACCTACGTCAAGCATAACTCCAACACCATGTTCACTTCCCGGACTCCGCCGGAAAGAGACCGTCACGGTTACACACGCAGCTGATTCATTTTAATTAAGTTAAGTTTCAAGTTATCTACAACCGGACATTAACAAATTCCCATCTGCCCATAACCGCGGGCACGGCTTTCGAAAGTTCAAATCCCTGCAGGGGAGTCCCAACTTAACCCATGACAAGCTCTCACGGTCAACGAAGGAATAGACCTCCTCCCGAGACATTCTGATCAGACTCGGTATCCCGGTTCTTCAAGACATCCTCGACAATGGTAAAACAAGTCCAGCAAGACCGCCCAATGCGCCGACATCCTGATAGGAGCTGCACATATCTCATTCTCAGGGCAACACCGGATGAACACTACGTACAGCTAAACCAGCCCTCAAGTTTCCCCGAGGTGGCGCCGCAAGTGGCTCTAGTTTGGACCAACGCTTAGACAAGCACTGAACCGAGGGGGTTAAAATAAAGATGACCCTCGGGATGCGCGACTCCCAAGGGAAAAAGGCTAGGTGGCGAATGGTAAAACCAAGGTTGGGCCTTGCTGGAGGAGTTTTATTCAAAGCGAACTGTCAAGGAGTTCCCATTATAACCCAACCGCGTAAGGAACGCAAAATCCGGGAACATAACACCGATATGACGGAAACTAGGGCGGCAAGAGTGGAACAAAACACCAGGCATAAGGCCGAGCCTTCCACCCTTTACCAAAGTATATAGATGCATTAATTAAATAAGATATATTGTGATATCCCAACAAGTAAACATGTTCCAACAAGGAACAACAACTCCATCTTCCAACAAGGAACAAACTTCAATCTTCACCTGCAACTAACAACGCTATAAGAGGGGCTGAGCAAAGCGGTAACATAGCCAAACAACGGTTTGCTAGGACAAGGTGGGTTAGAGGCTTGGTTCAACAATATAGGAGGCATGATAAGCAAGTGGTAGGTATCGCAGCATATGCATAGCAAAGGAGCGAGCATCTAAGCAAGCAAACATAGAAGTGATTTCGAGGGTATGGTCATCTTGCCTGAAATCCCGCAAGGAAGAAGAACGAGTCCATGAAGAAGATAAATGGACGTAGGCGAACGGGTCCTCACAACGCGACGTTACCGGAACCAACCCAAAGAAGCAAACACCGGAAAGAAGCACACAACATAGTAAACAACCACGACATAGACATGGCATGATGCACAAACAATTATGATGCATGTCCGGTTTAAAGAAGCATGGCATGGCAAAAGCACAAACAATCCTACAAATTAAGTGGAGCTCAATATGCATCGGGATGCATATTGACAAAACACCACATCCCATTATTTAGTTCACTCCCTGTTAGGTACTCAACAATATTAAATGTTGTTAAGCATGTCAAGAGGTGAAACATAAAGGGATTATCTATCTAACCAATTTAAATGGGGCCGGATATAGCAAACAACAAATCTGGTAAATCCCCATATGCATTAGTAAATTAATGCAAACAACAATTTAAACATTCTTGAAGTTGTTATCATGATGCGGATGACATGCAAGATTTATGCAATATTTATGAATAAGTTGATAAGAGCATATTATGAAGCATTTTTCACCGTGGTGGAAGAAAAAAGGGTGCCACGGCAACGATAACGATAACGGTGCCACGACAGCATTCCAGTTCCGGTAACTCGATTGAGATACTGATGCCAATGAGAAGTGTGCGGATGCGCGGAACATGCCAGAGATGGTGGGGTGATCCCGACTACCAGGTTCCCACGAGTTTGTGGCATGGAAAACGAGTGGCAATTCGGACACGGTGCAAACGATGCATCTCATACAACACATGCATTCGGCCCACAGTGGTCGTCTCAGGGTTATACCTTCGAAGCGTGCAAATGGGACGATTCCCGTTCGGTGCAAAGTAGAGGAAGTAGTTGTTCTCGTTTCGTAGTTGTACACACTCCGTAGGTGTTCGGGGTCACACCGAGGAACTTGTCGTCCGCGGGTTCTTCGAGGGTCGACGGTAGTGGTACTCGGTCGTTTCGAAGAGGTACTTCGCGACATGCACGGGATGGTAGTTGTACACGGTCATCGTGGGAAGTAAAGGTACACACGAAGGTAGTCGAACTTGACGGTTCCATTGCACGGGTCTTCGGCGACAGTAGTGGTACGCGTTTCGTAGCCGTTTGGGTCATCGTTAGAGGAACTTGACGGAGTTGAATCCCTTCGAGGTTGTCGTGGTACTTGGCGATTTCGAAGGCGGCGGAAACGAACTTGGCGGTCTCCGTTGACCTGGTACTTGGCGAATCCCTATTCGGTGGTCTTCCTTGGCGGTTCAGGGCACGGTGCATGTACTTGGCATGATGCAGGGGCGATGGCCGCAGGACACTAGGACCCGAAGCAGAGGAGCAGGGGATCGAGGCACTAGCCATCTCCTGCAGGTGTTGCCCTGGACGGCGGTGGCAAGGCGATAGCGGCAGAGCTACCATGGATGGCAACAGCGCCATGGAAGAAGTAGGGGCATGAGGACGGCGGAAGCGGCAAGGTGGACTTGGGCGCTGGAGGAAGCAGCAAGGTAGCACCATGGAGATCCTGGACGACGGGGCCAGATTGGCCGGCAGGGCGCCAAGGGACATCGAGGTGGCGGAGGTCGCAGGTCGGGCGTCAGGCTTGAGGTGCAGGGGAACCCTGGGTGGCGGCGAGGATGGCTGGCTGCGAGGAGGCAGCAGAGACGCGACGAGGTGCATCGGCGGGAGCTTCGAGCTCGGTCGGCTACGGCCATGGAGGACGGCAGCACGAAGGCAGGGCCCTTGAGGGCCCGGCCCCATCTCTGTGCAGCGACGCCAGGAGGAAAGGGGAGAGATGCGGCGGGAGGCCAGGAGAGGGCGTCGGGGAGGATGGGATCGAGGGAGAGGGTGAGGAGGCACTGGATGATCGAGAGGGAGAAGGAGGTCGAGCGCACGGGGATGGGATCGAGGGAGAAAGAGGCTGGCGGCGTGAGGATGAGTCGAGGGAGAGAGGAGGGATGCGCTAGGGTTAGTGCGGCTGGGCTGCGAGATGGCCTTGGGCCAAATGGGCCTTAGAGGCCGGATGGGCTGCTGGTTGGACCTCGATCTGCTGAGCCAGACCATGGAGAGGGAAAGGCCAGAGGCCTGGTCGGCTGTTGTTGCTGGCATCTACCTCTCTCTTCTTCAAATCTCCCACAAAAACAGGAAAGCAAAGAAATAAAAGGAGAGAAAAGAAATGAGTGGACAAGAATTTGGGCAAAGGGATTATTTTCCCAGACTCACAAAAATGCGCTTGTCCCAAGAAAATATAAAAGGCCAAGATTGGAAGATGTAAATTCAAACTCATTTGAATTTAGTTCAAATGGGTTTGAACAAGGACTAGGTTTTGGAAGTGTCCAAAAATGTTGAGAATTTAGGTGGAGCTCCGGAAAATGACGAAAGGATATATGGGCAAAGTTAGAGGCCAAGAGTTTGTGATAACAAAGGCATTGAGATTTATTTTGCAAGTGTGTTCCCGTTAATTCCAAGGGATGGAATATTTATTATAGCCCCCTAATATTGGGATGATATGTTATAAAGAGAAATCACCACGTGAATTCCCTCGGTTTAAATGGATCAAAGATCCATGCCATTTATTTAGATGAGATGCAAAAGATTTATGACATGATGACACGATGCAAAGCAAACATAAAAGGAGCAAGTAAAAATAAAACACACACAGAAACCCGGGAACCCTGGAAGGAAACTGAAGCTCCGGTCTTGGGGCGTTACAACACTCCACCACTACAAGAGGATCTCGTCCCGAGATCTAGAATGGCACCGGAGGGAAAAACGGAGGAGAAAGAGAAGAGGTAAACTACGTTGCTTCTTTGACAAACGAGTGAAACCACGAACCTTGAATAAGGTTAAGCCATTTCGAGAAAAGAATACAACGGAGATGAACGAAGTTGAAAACACTCCGTTAGAAAAGAGGGACAAAGAACATTGCGAAAACCTTGAGGTTGAAGGAAAGATATATATAGAAAACACTCCGGTTAAGGAAGGGGATCAAGGAAGACCAAATTCGGGCAGCACTCCGGTTGAAAAGAGACGAATTGAATAGGAACTTGATAAGGTGATATAACTTGAAAAGAGGGCATGACACTCCGGCTAAATGGACAATCATGAAAAGAACATGATCTTGACAAAACAAGAAGATGGGTTGAAGAGAACAACAACACAATACCTCCGGAACGAAAGAATAGATGTTGTATCGACGGAACAAAAGAACGGAGAAGAAAACAACATCTTCTACCTCCAATGAGCTTGAAAAGCATCTTAAAGAGAAGGGTCGCACGGAGTTGTTGGAACAATCCACAACGAAAAGAATAAACTTGATATGGTCTTATGGAAAACATCTCAAACTTATGAGGTGACAACCTGCCACTCACGGGAAAAGGAATTGGATTGATATGAACGAGGAGACGAGAAACTTATTTCACCGGGAGGATAAATGAAGAACTCGGTCCTTTATGAGCACCATAATTAGCACCAATCCTTAGGGAAGGCTTTAGGTGAAATAAAATCCAATATAACTCCAATGAAGAGATTTATGGATTTAAAATACCTCATTCTTAACAATCTGTGAATCATGAAGCATGAACTCAGATTATCAAGAATGACGTAATACCACCTCCAATGGTAAGGGAGAAAGAATTGCACTCCGGATAGCAAGATGAAAGAATACTTGAGCTCCTCTGAAAAGAATGTAGATGAAAACTTCGAGAAGGGATTAAATCCTTGATGAATCTATCATGTAGAACCTTCATGAAGAACTCTGGTAATAAAAGAATGATCCAAAATAATTGAATGATGGAAAGAATAAGATTTAAGCCTCGCAATGGTTTAGATGGAGAACTCCGTGATAATATAATTGAAAGAGGTTGGAACTCCGGGAAAAGATAAGATGAACAATTGACAACGAGAATTAGTTATTGTGAACAAACTCCGGAGGAACGAATCCATCATTTAGTTGAAGCAAGAATAAGAATTATTTTATGCGTATCCTCCACCAATACAAAATGATGACAACCAATGGAATTGGCATACTACTTATTCTCATAGAAAGGATTAAGATAGATAATGCGCAAACTTGAAGAGGCCTTCGATGAACCACCGGTAGGATTTGAAAGAACGGAGGTATGATAATGTAAGAAGAGGAATCTTGAACAAACCACCGTAAGAATTGGAAATGAATTAAGAGAAGATAAAGAAACACCGGGAAGAATTAAGCAAATGAACGAAGACGCTTGAGAGAATTTAGATACATGAGAGCGAAGAGATCACGAGCTGATTAGAGATCACTTGAATGAAGCACCGGTAAGATTTGGAGAACCATAGCTGAAAGCTGAGAATGAATAAATTCTGGGATGATGGGCTCCGAAGAATCAAACTGAAAAGACTCTTGAATTGCTCCGGATAGGTGAAAAGAATTCTCACGATCAAAACAATTACGGGAGGATGGCAAAAAGCTAGAATCACGAATCTTGAAGAGAATGGAGCGAGATTAAAGAGAAACTCTTCTTCGGTCTTCAAATGTTGAGAATGACGACGAGAAACACCTCCAAGAATTATTTAGACACTCCGGAATGAAGAATGGAAAGGTTGAACCAACGATGAAAAAAATTGAAAGATCTTGGAGAAAAAGCATTTGACTGATGATAACTCATTCTTACGTCAAACTTGGAAAAGAATTTAGGATAGCTCCGGGAAAATAAGAAGAGTCAGGTAAGTTCCTGGGAAAAGACCTATGGGTTAGGGCCCACTGAAAAGAAAACACCGTTGAAATGATTTAAAAGAGAGGTTGCACCGGTTGAATTAAAAGGCTTGAATGAGATAACAACCTCGAAAAATCTTGAACGAATGCAGAGTCGAAAACATGAATCTTCGAGATAACTTGAGCACTCCGGAACAATAGAATAGCGAGCGGTGAAAGATTATTAGGTGTACCATTATGAGAAGGCATTTGAAACGAGGAAAAAGGTTTGACCAACACCGAAAGCTTGAATTGGTTCCACCGGAGAAGAAAACGAGTGATGAGAGACGAACTTGAAGCTCCGTTAGAATCTTCCTGAGAATCACCGGATAAGAATATTGATAGAAAAAGAATGGAGAGGCTTCACATCAATAAGATGGATACTCGATTGAGAAATCTGAGTCCTTCACGAAAAGGGGTGGGTGGGGGGGAGAACAAAGACAATTTTGGATGGATGAAACAAACACCATTGAGAATAAGTGATAATTGATCTTACTGATGTTGAAATGATCGGTACCACTTGAAGAGAAAACACGCCGGCTGAAAAGGATTGATATGACAATCTCGATTATCAAGAATGATTAGTATCCACATAGAAATATGAGAACACCACTTAGGAAAGCTATGGAATCAACATTTGACTTCGAAGCAACTCGAATACCACAGCTCAAAACGAAACAAAGGATTGGCTTGCAGAATGAGCCGAAACAAACATATGATAGAGATTTCGTCCGAAGTTTTCGTGGTGGGGCCAACACGGGCTCGATCGTACAACACCATCATGTACAAGGCAGTGCACATGACATACGAAGCGTCCCCGAGTCGGCATAGCCAAGGACTCTTTAAGACACAACGAGACCACTATAAAACCAACCGTGAATAGGCGGACCACTAGACGTCGAACCCCAATTTCATATCATACATCTGTCGGAAAGAAATCCTAAGAGCTACTTGAATTCGCACTTATAAACTCCCGAAACTTTCCAGTTATGCAATCAGGTGTTGGGCATACAGGGGAAGCATAATATCTCACCCAAACTAACAAATCATACATCCAACTATATCCATCCTTCAACACATAACCAAGAAACCTTCGGAAATCATATACCTCAACCTTCGAAAAGCATTCGTTATACGAGTTATGGCGATACTCCCGAACTCCCGCCCCAGTACTGGGTGGCGTCGAGGTTATCTCACCAACGAACTGCATAAAAGAGATTTTCGATGTCGGCGTACTAAACTCAGGTATTCCAGAACTGCAACGATAAAATTATGACGACAACACCTCAGAGCTCAACTCCCCGGGACACTTCCACAAAACCCCTGACAGGAGGCCCCAAGACAATGTTCTCATCATAAAACCATCGGAACGATTCCAAGATACCTGCGTGATCCTAAAAAAATTAGTGAAATTTGACAAGAGAAGATTCAAAACTCTACGTCAGGATGCCTTACCAAAGTGATGAGGAGACTCGGAAGTAAAAAGAATTCCTAAACTCTCCGATATATAATTCCTAAATGACTCAAAACATTTTTTTCTAGACACAACTCGGCTGCTAAAAACGATCAAGCAATGGGGCTCCTAAGGTCGGGGAAGGCTCTGATACCAACTTGTAACGCCCTCGATGCGGCTATATCTCCTACGTGTCGAAGCACGACTTAGAGGCATAACCGCATTGAAAGCAATGTCGCAAGTGAGGTAATCTTCACACAACCCATGTAATACATAAGGGAAAGAGATACATAGTTGGCTTACAATCGCCACTTCACACAATTACATGAATAAAGCATTACATCATTCAAATACAATCAAGGTCCGACTACGGAACCAAAATAAAAGAAGAACCCCAAGTGCGGCACGGGTCCCCGATCGACCCCAACTGGGCTCCACTACTGATCAACTAGAATGGAAACAACACAAAGGACAAGATCTTCATCGAGCTCCTCCTGAGCTTGGTTGCGTCATCTACACGGACTCATCGGCACCTGCAAGCTGGTTTTGGAAGTATCTGTGAGCCACAGGGACTCAGCAATCTCGCATCCTCGCGATCAAGACTATTTAAGCTTATGGGTAAGGTAAAGGTATGAGGTGGAGCTGCAGCAAGTGACTAGCATATATGGTGGCTATCATACGCAAATGAGAGCGAGAAGATAAGGCAAAGCACGGTCGATAAAAGTATGATCAAGATGTGATCCTAGAACAACCTACGTCAAGCATAACTCCAACACTGTGTTCACTTCCCGGACTCTGCCGGAAAGAGACCATCACGGTACACACGCAGTTGATTCATTTTAATTAAGTTAAGGTTCAAGTTATCTACAACTGGACATTAACAAATTCCCATCTACCCATAACGGCGGGCACGACTTTCGAAAGTTCAAATCCCTGCAGGGGAGTCCCAACTTAGCCCATGACAAGCTCTCACGGTCAACAAAGGAATAGAACTCCTGCCGAGACATTCCGATCAGACTCGGTATCCCGGTTCTTCAAGACAGCCTCGACAATGGTAAGACAAGTCCAACAAGACCGCCCGATGCGCCGACATCCTGATTGGAGCTGCACATATCTCGTACTCAGGGCAACACCGGATGAACACTACGTACAGCTAAAACCAGCCCTCAAGTTTCCCCGAGGTGGCGCCGCAAGTGGCTCTAGTTTGGACCAACGCTTAGACAAGCACTGGCCCGGGGGGGTGGGGTTAAAATAAAGATGACCCTCGGGATACGCGACTCCCAAGGGAAAAAGGCTAGGTGGCGAATGGTAAAACCAAGGTTGGGCCTTGCTGGAGGAGTTTTATTCAAAGCGAACTATCAAGGGGTTCCCATTATAACCCAACCGCGTAAGGAACGCAAAATCCGGGAACATAACACTGATATGACGGAAACTAGGGCGGCAAGAGTGGAACAAAACATCAGGCATAAGGCCGAGCCTTCCACCCTTTACCAAGTATATAGATGCATTAATTAAATAAGATATATTGTGATATCCCAACAAGTAAACATGTTCCAACAAGGAACAACAACTCCAAGTTCCCACAAGGAACAAACTTCAATCTTCACCTGCAACTAACAACGCTATAAGAGGGGCTGAGCAAAGCGGTAACATAGCCAAACAACGGTTTGCTAGGACAAGGTGGGTTAGAGGCTTGGTTCAACAATATAGGAGGCATGATAAGCAAGTGGCAGATATCGCAGCATAGGCATAGCAAAAGAGCGAGCATCTAAGCAAGCAAAGATAGAAGTGATTTCGAGGGTATGGTCATCTTGCCTGAAATCCCGCAAGGAAGAAGAACGAGTCCATGAAGAAGATAAACGGACGTAGGCGAACGGGTCCTCACAACGCGACGTTACCGGAACCAACCCGAAGAAGCAAACACCGGAAAGAAGCACACAACATAGTAAACAACCACGACATAGACATGGCATGATGCACAAACAATTATGATGCATGTCTGGTTTAAAGAAGCATGGCATGGCAAAAGCACAAACAATCCTACAAATTAAGTGGAGCTCAATATGCATCGGGATGCATATTGACAAAACACCACATCCCATTATTTAGTTCACTCCCGGTTAGGTACTCAACAATATTAAATGTTGTTAAGCATGTCAAGAGGTGAAACATAAAGGGATTATCTATCTAACCAATTTAAATGGGGCCAGATATAGCAAACAACAAATCCGGTAAATCCCCATATGCATTAGTAAATTAACGCAAACAACAATTTAAACATTCTTGAAGTTGCTATCATGATGCGGATGACATGCAAGTTTTATGCAATATTTATGAATAAGTTGATAAGAGCATATTATGAAGCATTTGTCACCGTGGTGGAAGGAAAAAGGGTGCGACGGCAACGATAACGATAACGGTGCCACGACAGCGTTCCAGTTCCGGTAACTCGATTGAGATACCGATGCAAAGGAGAAGTGTGTGGATGCACGGAACATGCTAGAGATGGTGGGGTGATCCCGACTACCGGGTTCCCACGAGTTAGTGGCATGGAAAACGAGTGGCAATTCGGACACGATGCAAACGGTGCATCTCATACAACACATGCATTCGGCCCACAGTGGTCGTCTCAGGGTTATAACTTCGAAGCGTGCAAACGGGATGATTCCCGTTCGGTGCAAAGTAGAGGAAGTAGTTGTTCTCGTTTCGTAGTTGTACACACTCCGTAGGTGTTCGGGGTCACACTAAGGATCTTGTCGTCCGCGGGTTCTTCGAGGGTCGACGGTAGTGGTACTCGGTCGTTTCGAAGAGGTACTTCGCGACATGCACGGGATGGTAGTTGTACACGGTCATCGTGGGAAGTAAAGGTACACACGAAGGTAGTCGAACTTGACGGTTCCATTGCACGGGTCTTCGGCGATAGTAGTGCTACGCATTTCGTAGCCGTTCGGGTCATCGTTAGAGGAACTTGACGGAGTTGAATCCCTTCGAGGTTGTCGTGGTACTTGGCGATTTCGAAGACGGCGGAAACAAACTTGGCGGTCTCCGTTGACCTGGTACTTGGTGAATCCCTGTTCGGTGGTCTTCCTTGTCGGCTCAGGTCACGATGCATGTACTTGGCATGATGCAGGGGCGATGGCCGCAGGACACTAGGACCCGAAGCAGAGGAGCAGGGGATCGAGGCTCTGGCCATCTCCTGCAGGTGTTGCGCTGGACGGCGGTGGTAAGGCGACAGCGGCAGAGCTGCCATGGATGGCAACAACGCCATGGAAGAATCAGGGGCGTGAGGATGGCGGAAGCGGCAAGGTGGACTTGGGAGCTAGAGGAAGCAGCAAGGTAGCACCATGGAGATCCTGGACGACGGGGCCAGATTGGCCGGCAGGGCGCCAAGGGCATCGAGGTGGCGGAGGTCGCAGGTCGGGCGTCAGGCTTGAGGTGCAGGGGAACCCCAGGCGGCGGCAAGGATAGCCGGCTGTGAGGAGGCAGCAGAGATGCGACGAGGTGCATTGGCGGGAGCTTCGAGCTCGGTCGGCTACGGCCATGGAGGACGGCGGCGCGAAGGCGGGGACCTTGAGGGCACGGCGCTCGGGATCCGGTGTTTGACAGGGTCGTGGTAGCGGCCCCCTCTCTGTGCAGCGACGCTAGGAGGAAAGGGGAGAGAGGCGGCGCGAGGCCAGGTGAGGGCGTCGGGGAGGATGGGATCGAGGGAGAGGGTGAGGAGGCACTGGATGATCGAGAGGGAGAAGGAGGTCGAGCACACGGGGATGGGATCGAGGGAGAAAGAGGCTGGCGGCGTGAGGATGAGTCGAGGGAGAGAGGAGGGATGCGCTAAGGTTAGTGTGGCTGGGCTGCGAGATGGCCTTGGGCCAAATGGACCTTAGAGGCCGGATGGGCTGCTGGTTGGACCTCGATCTGCTGAGCCAGACCATGGAGAGGGAAAGGCCAGAGGCCTGGTCGGCTGTTGTTGCTGGAATCTACCTCTCTCTTCTTCAAATCTCTCACAAAAACAGGAAAGCGAAGAAATAAAAGGAGAGAAAAGAAATGAGTGGACAAGAATTTGGGCAAAGGGATTATTTTCCCGGACTCACAAAAATGCGCTTGTCCCAAGAAAATATAAAAGGCCAAGATTGGAAGATGTAAATTCAAACTCATTTGAATTTAGTTCAAATGGGTTTGAACTAGGACTAGGTTTTGGAAGTGTCCAAAAATGTTGAGAATTTAGGTGGAGCTCCGGAAAATGACGAAAGGATATATGGGCAAAGTTAGAGGCCAAGAGTTTGTGATAACAAAGGCATTGAGATTTATTTTGCAAGTGTGTTCCCGTTAATTCCATGGGATGGAATATTTATTATAGCCCCCTAATATTGGGAGGATATGTTATAAAGAGAAATCACCACGTGAATTCCCTCGGTTTAAATGGATCAAAGATCCATGCCATTTATTTAGATGAGATGCAAAAGATTTATGACATGATGACATGATGACATGATGCAAAGCAAACATAAAAGGAGCAAGTAAAAATAAAACACACAGAGAAACCCGGGAACCCTGGAAGGCAACTGAAGCTCCGGTCTTGGGGCGTTACAACACTCCACCACTACGAGAGGATCTCGTCCCAAGATCTAGAATGGCACTGGAGGGAAAAACGGAGGAGAAAGAGAAGAGGTAAACTACGTTGCTTCTTTGACAAACGAGTGAAACCACGAACCTTGAATAAGGTTAAGCCATTTCGAGAAAAGAATACAACGGAGATGAACCAAGTTGAAAACACTCCGTTAGAAAAGTGGGACAAAGAACATTGCGAAAACCTTGAGGTTGAAGGGAAGATATATATAGAAAACACTCCGGTTAAGGAAGGGGATCAATGAAGACCAAATTCGGGCAGCACTCCGGTTGAAAAGAGAGGAATTGAATAAGAACTTGATAAGGTGATATAACTTGAAAAGAGGGCACGACACTCCGGCTAAATGGACAATCATGAAAAGAACATGATCTTGACAAAACAAGAAGATGGGTTGAATAGAACAACAACACAATGCCTCCGGAACGAAAGAATAGAAGTTGTATCGACGAAACAAAAGAACGGAGAAGAAAACAACATCTTCTACCTCCAATGAGCTTGAAAAGCATCTTAAAGAGAAGGGTCACACGGAGTTGTTGGAACAATCCACAATGAAAAGAATAAACTTGATATGGTCTTATGGAAAACATCTCAAACTTATGAGGTGACAACCCGCCACTCACGGGAAAAGGAATTGGATTGATATGAACGAGGAGACGAGAAACTTATTTCACCGGGAGGATAAATGAAGAACTCGGTCCTTTATGAGCACCATAATTAGCACCAATCCTTAGGGAAGGCTTTAGGTGAAATAAAATCCAATATAACTCCAATGAAGATATTTATGGATTTAAAATACCTCATTCTTAACAATCTGTGAATCATGAAGCATGAACTCAGATTATCAAGAATGGCGTAATACCACCTCCAATGGTAAGGGAGAAAGAATTGCACTCCGGATAGCAAGATGAAAGAATACTTGAGCTCCTCTGAAAATAATGTAGATGAAAACTTCGAGAAGGGATTAAATCCTTGATGAATCCATCATGTAGAACCTTCATGAAGAACTCTGGTAATAAAAGAATGATCCAAAATAATTGAATGATGGAAAGAATAAGATTTAAGCCTCGCAATGGTTTAGATAGAGAACTCCGTGATAATATAATTGAAAGAGGTTGGAACTCTGGGAAAAGATAAGATGAACAATTGACAACGAGAATTAGTTATTGTGAACAAACTCCGGAGGAACGAATCCATCATTTAGTTGAAGCAAGAATAAGAATTATGTTATGCGTATCCTCCACCAATACAAAATGATGACAACCAATGGAATTGGCATACTACTTATTCTCATAAAAGGATTAAGATAGATAATGCGCAAACTTGAAGAGGCCTTCGATGAACCACCGGTAGGATTTGAAAGAACGGAAGTATGATAATGTAAGAAGAGGAATCTTGAACAAACCACCGTAAGAATTGGAAATGAATTAAAAGAAGATAAAGAAACACCGGGAAGAATTAAGCAAATGAACAAAGAAGCTTGAGAGAATTTAGATACATGAGAGCGAAGAGATCACGAGCTGATTAGAGATCACTTGAATGAAGCACCGGTAAGATTTGGAGAACCATAGCTAAAAGCTGAGAATGAATAAATTCTGGGATGATGGGCTGCGAAGAATCAAACTGAAAAGACTCTTGAATTGCTCCGGATAGGTGACAAGAATTCTCACGATCAAAACAATTACGGGAGGATGGCAAAAAGCTAGAATCACGAATCTTGAAGAGAATGGAGCAAGATTAAAGAGAAACTCTTCTTCGGTCTTCAAATGTTGAGAATGACGACGAGAAACACCACCAAGAATTATTTAGACACTCCGGAATGAAGAATGGAAAGGTTGAACCAGTGATGGAAAAAAATTTGAAAGATCTTGGAGAAAAAGCATTTGACTGATGATAACTCATTCTTACGTCAAACATGGAAAAGAATTTAGGATAGCTCCGGGAAAATAAGAAGAGTCAGGTAAGTTCCTGGGAAAAGACCTATGGGTTAGGGCCCACTGAAAAGAAAACACCGTTGAAATGATTTAAAAGAGAGGTTGCACCGGTTGAATTAAAAGGCTTGAATGAGATAACAACCTCGAAAAATCTTGAACGAATGCAGAGTCGAAAACATGAATCTTCGAGATAACTTGAGCACTCCGGAACAATAGAATAGCGAGCGGTGAAAGATTATTAGGTGTACCGTTATGAGAAGGCATTTGAAACGAGGAAAAAGGTATGACCAACACCGAAAGCTTGAATTGGTTCCACCGGAGAAGAAAACGAGTGATGAGAGACGAACTTGAAGCTCCGTTAGAATCTTCCTGAGAATCACCGGATAAGAATATTGATAGAAAAAGAATGGAGAGGCTTCACATCAATAAGATGGATACTCGATTGAGAAATCTGAGTCCTTCATGAAAAGGGCTGGGTGGGCGGGAAAACAAAGACAATTTGGGATGGATGAAACGAACACCATTGAGAATAAGTGATAATTGATCTTACTGATGTTGAAATGATCGGAACCACTTGAAGAGAAAGCATGCCGGCTGAAAAGGATTGACATGACAATCTCGATTATCAAGAATGATTAGTATCCACATAGAAATATGAGAACACCACTTAGGAAAGCTATGGAATCAACATTTTACTTCGAAGCAACTCGAATACCACAACTCAAAATGAAACAAAGGATTGGCTTGCAGAATGAGCCGGAACAAACATATGATAGAGATTTCGTCCGAAGTTTTCGTGGTGGGGCCTACACGGGCTCGATCGTACAGCACCATCATGTACAAGGTAGTGCACATGACATACGAAGCGTCCCCGAGTCGTCATAGCCAAGGACTCTTTAAGACATAACGAGACCACTGTAAAACCGACCGTGAATAGGCGGACCACTAGACGTCGAACCCCAATTTCATATCATACATCAGTCGGAAAGAAATCCTAAGAGCTACTTGAATTCCCACTTATAAACTCCCGAAACATTCCGGTTATGCAATCAGGTGTTGGGGATACAGGGGAAGCATAATATCTCACCCAAACTAACAAATCCTACATCCAGCTGTATCCATCCTTCAACACATAACCAAGAAACCTTCGGAAATCATCTACCTCAACCTTCGAAAAGCATCCGTTATACGAGTTATGGCGATACTCCCGAACTCCCGCCCCAGTACTGGGTGGCGTCGAGGTTATCTCACCAACGAACTGCATAAAAGAGATTTTCGATGTCGGCGTACTAAACTCAGGTATTCCAAAACTGCAATGATAAAATTATGACGACAACACCTCAGAGCTCAACTCCCCGGGACACTTCCACAAAACCCCTGACAGGAGGCACCAAGACAATGTTCTCATCATAAAATCATCGGAACGATTCCAAGATACCCGCGTGATCCTTAAAAAAATTAGTGAAATTTGAGAAGAGAAGATTCAAAACTCTATGTCAGGATGCCTTACCAGAGCGATGAGGACACTGGGAAGTAAAAAGAATTCCTAAACTCTTCGATATATAATTCCTAAATGACTCAAATCATTTTTTTCGAGACACAACTCGGCCGCTAAAAACGATCAAGCAATGGGGCTCCTAAGGTCGGGGAAGGCTCTGATAGCAACTTGTAACGCCCTCGATGCGGCTATATCTCCTAGGTGTCGAAGCATAACTTAGAGGCATAACCGCATTGAAAGCAATGTCGCAAGTGAGGTAATCTTCACACAACCCATGTAATACATAAGGGAAAGAGATACATAGTTGGCTTACAATTGCCACTTCACACAATTACATGAATAAAGCATTACATCATTCAAATACAATCAAGGTCCGACTACGGAACCAAAATAAAAGAAGAACCCCAAGTGCGGCACGGGTCCCCGATCGACCCCAACTGGGCTCCACTACTGATCAACTAGAATGGAAACAACACAAAGGACAAGATCTTCATCGAGCTCCTCCTGAGCTTGGTTGCGTCATCTGCACGGACTCATCGGCACCTGCAAGCTGGTTTTGGAAGTATCTGTGAGCCACAGGGACTCAGCAATCTCGCACCCTCGTGATCAAGACTATTTAAGCTTATGGGTAAGGTAAAGGTATGAGGTGGAGCTGCAGCAAGCGACTAGCATATATGGTGGCTATCATACGCAAATGAGAGCGAGAAGAGAAGGCAAAGCACAGTCGATAAAAGTATGATCAAGAAGTGATCCTAGAACAACCTACGTCAAGCATAACTCCAACACCGTGTTCACTTCCCGGACTCCACCGGAAAGAGACCATCATGGTTACACACGCAGTTGATTCATTTTAATTAAGTTAAGGTTCAAGTTATCTACAACCGGACATTAACAAATTCCCATCTGCCCATAACCGCGGGCACGGCTTTCGAAAGTTCAAATCCCTGCAGGGGAGTCCCAACTTAGCCCATGACAAGCTCTCACGGTCAACGAAGGAATAGACCTCCTCCCGAGACATTCCGATCAGACTCGGTATCTCGGTTCTTCAAGACATCCCCGACAATGGTAAAACAAGTCCAGCAAGACCGCCCGATGCGCCGACATCCTGATAGGAGCTGCACATATCTCGTTCTCAGGGCAACACCGGATGAACACCACGTACCGCTAAAACCAGCCCTCAAGTTTCCCCGAGCTGGCGCCGCAAGTCGCTCTAGTTTGGACCAACACTTAGACAAGCACTGGCCCGGGGGGGGGGTTAAAATAAAGATGACCCTCGGGATGCGCGACTCCCAAGGGAAAAAGGCTAGGTGGCGAATGGTAAAACCAAGGTTGGGCCTTGCTGGAGGAGTTTTATTCAAAGCGAACTGTTAAGGGGTTCCCATTATAACCCAACCGCGTAAGGAACGCAAAATCCGGGAACATAACACCGATATGACGGAAACTAGGGCGGCAAGAGTGGAACAAAACACCAGGCATAAGGCCGAGCCTTCCACCCTTTACCAAAGTATATAGATGCATTAATTAAATAAGATATATTGTGATATCCCAACAAGTAAACATGTTCCAACAAGGAACAACAACTCCAAGTTCCAGCAAGGAACAAACTTCAATCTTCACCTGCAACTAACAACGCTATAAGAGGGGCTGAGCAAAGCGGTAACATAGCCAAACAACGGTTTGCTAGGACAAGGTGGGTTAGAGGCTTGGTTCAACAATATAGGAGGTATGATAAGCAAGTGGCAGATATCGCACCATAGGCATAGCAAAAGAGCGAGCATCTAAGCAAGCAAAGATAGAAGTGATTTCGAGGGTATGGTCATCTTGCCTGAAATCCCGCAAGGAAGAACAACGAGTCCATGAAGAAGATAAATGGACGTAGGCGAACGGGTCCTCACAAGCGACGTTACCGGAACCAACCCGAAGAAGCAAACACCGGAAAGAAGCACACAACATAGTAAACAACCACGACATAGACATGGCATGATGCACAAACAATTATGATGCATGTCCGGTTTAAAGAAGCATGGCATGGCAAAAGCACAAACAATCCTACAAATTAAGTGGAGCTCAATATGCATCGGGATGCATATTGACAAAACACCACATCCCATTATTTAGTTCACTCCCGGTTAGGTACTCAACAATATTAAATGTTGTTAAGCATGTCAAGAGGTGAAACATAAAGGGATTATCTATCTAACCAATTTAAATGGGGCCGGATATAGAAAAAAACAAATCCGGTAAATCCCCATATGCATTAGTAAATTAATGCAAACAACAATTTAAACATTCTTGAAATTGTTATCATGATGCGGATGACATGCAAGTTTTATGCAATATTTATGAATAAGTTGATAAGAGCATATTATGAAGCATTTGTCACCGTGGTGGAAGGAAAAAGGGTGCCACGGCAATGATAACGATAACGGTGCCACGACAGCATTCCAGTTCCGGTTACTCGATTGAGATACCGATGCAAAGGAGAAATGTGCGGATGCACAGAACATGCTAGAGATGGTGAGGTGATCCCCACTACCAGGTTCCCACGAGTAAGTGGCATGGAAAACGAGTGGCAATTCGGACACGGTGCAAACGGTGCATCTCATACAACACATGCATTCGGCCCACAATGGTCGTCTCAGGGTTATACCTTCAAAGCATGCAAACGGGACGATTCCCGTTCGGTGCAAAGTAGAGGAAGTAGTTGTTCTCGTTTCGTAGTTGTACACACTCCGTAGGTGTTCGGGGTCACACCGAGGAACTTGTCGTCCACGGGTTCTTCGAGGGTCGACGGTAGTGGTACTCTGTCATTTCGAAGAGGTACTTCGCGACATGCACGGGATGGTAGTTGTACATGGTCATCGTGGGAAGTAAAGGTACACACGAAGGTAGTCGAACTTGACGGTTCCATTGCACGAGTCTTCGGCGACAGTAGTGGTACGCGTTTCTTAGCCGTTCGGGTCATCGTTAGAGGAACTTGACGGAGTTGAATACCTTTGAGGTTGTCGTGGTACTTGGCGATTTCGAAGGAGGCGGAAAAGAACTTGGCGGTCTCCGTTGAATCCCTGTTCGGTGGTCTTCCTTGGCGGTTCAGGGCACGGTGCATGTACTTGGCATGATGCAGGGGCGATGGCCGCAGGACACTAGGACCCGAAGCAGAGGAGCAGGGGATCGAGGCTCTGGCCATCTCCTGCAGGTGTTGCGCTGGACGGCGGTGGTAAGGCGATAGCGGCAGAGCTGCCATGGATGGCAACAGCGACATGGAAGAACTAGAGGCGTGAGGACGGCGGAAGCGGCAAGGTGGACTTGGGCGCTGGAGGCAGCAGCAAGGTAGCACCATGGAGATCCTGGACGACGGGGCCAGCTTGGCCGGCAGGGCGCCAAGGGACATCGAGGTGGCGGAGGTCGCAGGTCGGGCGTCAGGCTTGAGGTGCAGGGGAACCCCGGGCGGCGGCTAGGATGGCCGGCTGCGAGGAGGCAGCATAGACGCGATGAGGTGCATCGGCGGGAGCTTCAAGCTCGGTCGGCTACGGCCATGGAGGACGGCGGCGCGAAGGCGGGGCCCTTGAGGGCGCGGCGCTCGGGATCCGGTGTTCGACAGAGTCGCGGTAGCAGCCCCCTCTCTGTGCAGCGACGCCGGGAGGAAAGGGGAGAGAGGCGGCGCGAGGCCAGGAGAGGGCGTCGGGGAGGATGGGATCGAGGGAGAGGGTGAGGAGGCACTAGATGATCGAGAGGTAGAAGGAGGTCAAGCGCACGGGGATGGGATCGAGGGAGAAAGAGGCTGGCGGTGTGAGGATGAGTCGAGGGAGAGAGGAGGGATGCGCTAGGGTTAGTGCGGCTGGGCTGCGAGATGGCCTTGGGCCAAATGGGCCTTAGAGGCCGGCTGGGCTGCTGGTTGGACCTCGATCTGCTGAGCCACACCATGGAGAGGGAAAGGCCAGAGGCCTGGTCGGCTGTTGTTGCTGGCATCTACCTCTCTCTTCTTCAAATCTCTCACAAAAACAGGAAAACAAAGAAATAAAAGGAGAGAAAAGAAATGAGTGGACAAGAATTTGGGCAAAGGGATTATTTTCCCGGACTCACAAAAATGTGCTTGTCCCAAGAAAATATAAAAGGCCAAGATTGGAAGATGTAAATTCAAACTCATTTGAATTTAGTTCAAATGGGTTTGAACTAGGACTAGGTTTTGGAAGTGTCCAAAAATGTTGAGAATTTAGGTGGAGCTCCAGAAAATGACGAAAGGATATATGGGCAAAGTTAGAGGCCAAGAGTTTGTGATAACAAAGGCATTGAGATTTATTTTGCAAGTGTGTTCCCGTTAATTCCAAGGATGGAATATTTATTATAGCCCCCTAATATTGGGAGGATATGTTATAAAGAGAAATCACCACGTGAATTCCCTCGGTTTAAATGGATCAAAGATCCATGCCATTTATTTAGATGAGATGCAAAAGATTTATGACATGATGACATGATGCAAAGCAAACATAAAAGGAGCAAGTAAAAATAAAACACACAGAGAAACCCGGGAACCCTGGAAGGAAACTGAAGCTCCGGTCTTGGGGCGTTACAAGGAGTTCATCCAAGGCTTGATGGAGTTGCTGAAGGAGAGCCTCGACGACATGCCCGCTGAGCTCAATCAGCAGGGGGAGTTGACCGTCGGCTTGGTGATGCTGCTGAAGAAGAGCATTGCCTCGGAGAAGAAGACGACCGGCGAAATCCTGCGACTTCTGGAGGACAATGCGAAGCTCTGCCACGTGATCGACCTGTTGAAGGAGAAGAACACCAGCTGGAAGAAGCTGCATGAGAATAGTAGTTCCTCGATGAAGATGCTGCAGGCCCTCGCCATGGAACAGAAGGAAGAGTTGGCGAAGCTCCGCATCGAGCACCCGGCTGCTGTCAAGGTATGTAATATGGCCGTGGAATAGATGGTGAAGGCTCGCGTCGAGAAATGCCGCTTCATGGACACAATGATGAAGATGGCGGACAAGACGCGCAAGGAGATGGAGGTCGTGGAGGCGATGAAGAAGAAGTTACGACTCTGCGGCGAATTAGATCACTTGGGGTGATAATCTTCCTTCATCTTTTGCTCCTCTATTTCATCTTTTGCTTCGGGTGTTTCACCGCACGTGTCACGTTCTCTGCGAGGCAAGAATAGAACAATGTTTTTTTGAGGGAATGAATAGAACAATGCTAACAATGAGATGACTAGCAAATTAGATCATTTTTATCGCCATATGGCACTGGGCTGCCGTGTTTCGTGCTCCTCCGTCGCAGTACTACTCCAGTGGAATACTTGAGTATACCGCACGGTTCTTTGCTCCTCCTCGATCAGGTCGTCGGCGCATTTATACGAGCAGTCAAATCACAAGGCCCTCGCCTCTCGTGAAACCGACCAAGCTAGACTACCCCGCCCTCTAGCCTTTTAAAAAATTTATACTTTTGTACAGCAGTGGTATCGATGGATTGCGCCATGGAGCAAAACTTGAAATTAAAAAAAAGGTGGTACATATAGAGAGCGCTCGTCGCCAAATTATGCATATAGTACTATTAAAAAGGCTAGTCACAATAATGGTGTCCAGCACAACCCACCCCTCAAATAAAACTAAGAGGGTGCTTGGATACATTTTAGTCCCATGACTAAAAGTAGTGAGACTAAAACATGATAGCCTCACCCATGCTTGGAATACTAAAAAGGCTTAAATCAAGTTAATGAGCATTTATTATCCTCCAAACCCTCCAATCCAGAACTCGCCTGTGTTAAAAGAGAGGAGTTAAATGAGTAGAGAGAGGACTAATCCACATTTTAGTAGGGGTACCCCTAACTAAAATTTTTTAGTCTCAAGACTAGTTTTAGCCCCTCTTTAGTCAGGGGTGCTTGGAACTTTAGCCTCTTAAAGAGACTATTTTTAGTCAGACTAAAAGAAGTCCCTTGGATCCAAGCACCCTCTAAGCATCCTGGAATACTTTGACAAAACTAAGCACCCTGAAATTCTTTGACAACTAAACTGCTGGCTATATGATGTTGGCCATATATATTGTACATATATAATGTGAAGAAACAAGTGGTAGTACTATAC
Source organism: Triticum urartu (assembly GCF_003073215.2). Taxonomy (NCBI): domain Eukaryota; kingdom Viridiplantae; phylum Streptophyta; class Magnoliopsida; order Poales; family Poaceae; genus Triticum; species Triticum urartu. The sequence continues at coordinate 413,285,688 of NC_053027.1, read as the reverse complement.
CAACTAAAAGATGAAATGTAAGAAATACTAGTATGTACGTATTGAAGAGTTAAAGTAACGAGAAGAAACATAACATTGTTCTGCTGGGGGCTCAGCACAACACACCCCTCAAATTAAATTAAACACACCTGAAATTAAACTTTGCAACTATTCCGGTAGACACTACATTAGAACCACCATGAGCAACGACACTGCCACCTTACTCGGAGTCCTCGTCCACGTCCTCGACTTCGTCCTTGTCCCTGTTCCTCTTGGCCGATACTTCTTTGCTTGAACTGCACACTTGGCTATTGCTCTTCATCCAACCCTTGTAGATATTGAAGCAAAGGTAGCCATCCATTGCAGTGTAGTGGATGTGGTCTATATCTAGTACATTCCGCTGCCATTCATGACGATGAAACGTGTAATGAGGTTTCTCCAGTTTACCGTACGAAGGATGAACCATGGCTCCTGCCAGGGTCAGCATTGAAGGCTGATGAGAGGACACCAGCCGATTCTTCTGGAGGTCGAAGGTGTTGCCTACAACGAGGCCTATCCGATGTAGGACTTCTTTGTCGTTACCAAAGTCTACAATAACGAATTTGACTAGGTTGCTCTCGAGGAAGTCCTTAAAATCCTGGCACTCAACATCGGCATGGCATATGTGGTAGACCAAGCATAAGTCATGCACGCAAACCTGGATCACAGCGGGCTTCTTCCTCTCTTCATCCTTTAGATCCTTCTCTCGTCCCAGGACTGTGGTGTACTCAACATCTAGCCCAGTGACCCACTCATCATCTGAGTCTTCGAACATGCGTCTGAAGCGAGAAAGGCATCCTTTCATCATCACGGAAGAACGGGTGTAGATGACGTCGAACTCATCGCCGGTGATGGTTCTAACCTTGTACTCACCACCGATCGTGGAGATTTGGGACGCCATGGATTTGGGAGGAGGGTTAGGATTAGTGGAACTGTTGTAATGTGAATTGACGGGACGACTAGGAGCGAACCGCCATAGTATTGAAGGACGTGCGGGGCCGAGTTGGAGCGAACTGCCAGCGTGCGAACGGCAGGGTAGTGGCTTTCCATTCTCCCATCATACGGGCTTCCGAGAGCCCTTGGATCTGAGATCGAACGGTTGCATGGCGTGATTCTAGACCTATGGGTGAATATCCTATCCTGGAGGGTTATTCTACAAATTTTCAGCAACTTAGCATGCGACCATTTGATCTCAGATCCAAGGGCTGCCAGCAGCCCATATCATGGTCGCGCATACCACAACCGTAGCATCGCTCGCGCGGTCGCGCCCTTGGAGATTTAACACGGTGCATTAGGCTATCTGATGTTGGCATGTCATACATAGTCATCACTTAGTCACTCATACTACAACAAGGTTGGCTATAAGTGTATTTTTTTACTCCTCTCTATCTCTTTCTTCGTACTCAAGGAAGAAACGGTGCTAAGCACGTGTATTTATTGCATTTGCCAAGGAGTGACCTCTTCCAATGAAATGGTGTTGCTAAGTTTGCTTCATTTAATTAGCTATAGACACAAAATTGTCTTTTCACCTAGGTACACGCGCTTAGCACCATTTCTTCCTTGGGTCACCAAACTAGTCTCTCTCTTCTTGATTAACTTGCCACATTAGACTTTATGCTTATGTGGCAAGCTTAAGCACCTGTAGGAGCAAGTAAAAGTAAGTACAATAGTGCACTTTACATGGCATTTTTGCATATATGGAGGAAAGTTAGGCAAGGAAAAAGTGGAGAAGTGGGCTCTCATGCAAGAGCTAGCCTCTACTACATGGTGGAGCATTGGGAGAGGCACCTGTATGGAGGTGGTCAGGAATCTAGGAGACTCACTCCGATCGTAGTGCCGCAGTTAAAATGATAATGGCAAGTCAAATCACGGGGCCCCACCTATCCAGCGGTAACTCGCTGTCAAATCACACAGCCCTACGTTTGCAGCAGCCTACTCCCTCGTCTTCTCGCGTCTCTGTCGAACCGACTAGGCAGAACTGCCACGCCGCCTACCGCGTAGGAAGAGCCCCGCCCTCGACTTTTAAATAGTATACACTATACTAATTTTGTATCCATGGATTGCGCCCGTGCCATGGAGCAAAGCATCTAGAAAATGGAGGAGAGACGGTGGTCTTACAATAGAGAAGAGGGAGAGGCGAGACGGTGGTTTTGGAATGGAGATGATGGAGAGGAGAGGAAGTGGTTTTGCAATGGAGAAGAGGGAGAGGGGCGTGCGACAGTGACTTAGGATTGGACGAGAGGGCCGGTGCACTCTGACTGGATCAAAATCAAAAACAATTAGGTGACATGCATTCACATTCTGCTTGTCCAAGACCAGCGCCGCTCTTGCGCTCTTCTCCTCTTAAACCACCACCGCTCCTCTCCTGTTCCAATCTAAATGCAGCGCCGCTCCTCTCCTCTTCCATTTCAAAACCACCGCCCCTCCTCTCCTGTTCCAGTCCAAAACCAGCGTCGCTCCTCTCCCATTCTAATCCAAAACCAGCGCTGCTCCTCTCCTCTTCCATTCAAAAACCACCGCCGACGAGTGAAGGTGCTGTGGAGAAGTAGATAGATGGAGGAGTACAACCGATACGTGAGGATCGCAGACGGCGACCCTGTGAAGCCAGCTAGGATGTTGGAGATACATTCTTGGTTTGACAACAAGGACCAACTAGCGGCGACGGCGACATCCATGGCCAAATATCTGCAACAGAGCTAAAAGGTGGCGATACTCCCGGAGGGAGTCGAGCTGGAGTACATAGAGCTGCTCCTCTAGGCCATGGAGCAAATAGATTCACCGAATCCGATCGTGAGGGAGCGGTGGTGGGAGTATCGATCCCAAATGGAGCATCCACCAGAGATTGAAGGATCGAGCATCTACAGTGTGCCGTTTGTGAGGGTGTCCTGCCAGAGCGAGCCGGTGGATTCTTCGTCGACCGAACCCAACTGCAAGAGGAGAAAAGCAGTTGGCAGCCCAATTTATGTATTTTTTTTGAAGAAAACGCAGAGGTCTGTTCTATTTTCCTATATAAGAGTAGGAACGCCAGGTCCAACTTATGTTTCCCTTCTAACTATATTGTATATATTTAAATTATTTTATATGTTGACTATTTAGTTCACATAATTGGCAAATAGATGACCGCTCTCGCGATCCCCTTCGCCCCCGCCACCACCTCCACCCTCGACGTCGCCCCCTCCACTACCTCCACCCTCGCCGCCGCCATAGATCTCGCCGCCACCCCCCGCCTCCTGACTCCGGGCGCGCCTGCCCCCCTCAGCAAGTCCGCTTGCGCACCCCATGGAGTCGCCGGCCATATCCACGGGGGAATGGCTAGAAGACAGGCAGATGTACAAGATGCATCTCCCACATGTCTACAAAGCCTTCCCGCGGTGCTCCAGCTGCTCGACTCCATCACGCCGGCGGTGCTGCGGGAGACTCGAGGGAGGAGATGGAGGGAGCGGGCGATGCGGATCCGCGACGACGCTCTCTCCTGGACCCAGTGCACGCGCGAATGGAGGGAAGCAGAGGAGGAAGTTGCGAGGGAGGAAGCCAAGGAGGGACCGAATCCATTCTCTCACTCGCGCAGGTATGCTTGGATGTGCAAGGATCATGTGGATTGGGAGCTGCTAAATCTAGCCCTGCGTATCTACTTTGAAGGAGATTTCTCGGAGAAGCACAGGATGCCCCACCCCAGTGAGCTGCCAATTGCGTTCGTTCGATGGGCGAAAGGAAAAGTGAATTCAGGAGATCCACGCCGTGCTGCGAGATAGGAATGCTTGACTGGACTCCTACCCACCAGCACGCCACCGGAGCCGGAGCAGGTGGATCCCCTACCTTACCTCTCCCCAAACTTGCAGAAGATTGAAATTAGGCTTGCAATCTGCTTCAATTGAGCTGCCTGGTGGTTATTTCTGCTTCCTGAGAGACAACATCTGGCTGGAGGATGAGAAGGAATCAGGAACTCCGATGAATTTCCCCTATCATAACGGGGGGGAGCATCGGTTGGGCAGTGGTACGGCCCACCTCCGCCCCAAATGGGGGCACAATCTGGGCAGGCTCCTGTAATTTCCCAAGATCAATCTGCTGGTGGTTCTGACTCTCAGATCAGTGGGAAATCTCAAGGCAAGAATCAGCAAAAGAAGAGATAGGACATCCAGAAAACTGCTCCTGCTCCTACTTCGAGCCTTGTGGCATACTCTGAGGTGATCTGCTACAACTGTTGGGAGCCAGTGCATCATTTGGATAAATGTGTCAAGCCCAAGAGTTGTTTTATCAGCAAAATGGTTACCCATAAAGTTGAGAATTGCCCTGTCAGAAGGAAAACCCATAGTTCTGCTAGATATGTTGGAAGTGCTACTCCAGGATTATGTCCACCATTGACAGAATTTTTTGTGACACGGAATTAGATAGTTTTTCCCCCTTTCTAGTTGTATAGCTCTGCCCAGATGTGGTAGTGACCACACACCTTTGCTCTAGGACTCTGGTCTTAACAAAACTCCAAAGAGCAATAGTTTTAAATTTGAAAAGTGGTGGTTGCTTAGAGAAGATTTTACTGAGCTAGTCAGGAAAATCTGAAATGAGCCTACTGGGAGCTGCTGCCCCCTAGAAAATTGGTAGATCAAAATTAGGAGATTTAGAAGAACTACCAAAGGGTGGAACTCCAATGAGGAAGCTAATCTTAGAAGATAGAAAAGGCTTATCCTCCTTGAGTTTGATTCTCTAAAAATAAAGGCAGAAACCACTGACCTCTCTGAGGCTGAGACTAATAGATTAAACTTTGTCCACGCAGAGCTCAAGAAAATTTGGCTTCAAGAAGAAATCAAAGCCAAACAAAGGTCTAGAGATAGGAACATTAAGGAGGGTGATAGAAATACTCCTTACTTCCATGCAGTAGCTAACCAGAGGAGGATGAAAACCCTCATTCACTCCCTTGATGGCCCTAATGGCCCTATTACTGAGGTAGATGAGATGCTGAAAGTGGCTAGTGACTTCTACAAAGACCTGTTTAAGAAAGAAAACCCTTCTGGGTTCTCTCTACAAAACAATTTTGTCTCTGCTTCTGAAAAAGTCTCTCCTGCTGAAAATGAGCTGCTAGAAGCCCCTTTTTAAGGAAGCCATTTTTAGCTCTTATCCTGATGGGGCTCCTGGTCCTGATGGGATTCCCTTCTTGTTTTACCAGCATTTTTGGGACTTGGTGAAAAATGATCTCTTAGATCTTTTCCAAGCCTTTCATAGAGGAGAGTTGGATCCAGCAACTTACTCATGGGTGGTCTGTTGGGGTCAAGTTAAATAACTGTGAAAGTGATTTTTTTCCTTGCTCGTAAAGGCCTTAGGCAAGGTGACCCCATCTCCCCGCTTTTGTTTAATTTAGTAGTGGACGTTCTTACTAAAATGCTGAGCAAAGCTGCTGATCATAGTCTGATTGCAGGGCTCTGTACTGAGGTCTGCTCTGGTGGCATCATCTGCCTTCAATATGTAGATGATACCATCCTTTTCTTAGACAATGACTCCACACATGCTAGAAATCTGAAAACTGTTCTAACCTGGTTTGAACAAGTCTCAGGCATGAGAATCAACTACTCTAAAAGTGAACTCATCCCTATCAACATGGATGATCAGGAGTTAGCTGACTTCCTCTCTATTCTAGTCTATAATAAAGGTAACTTCCCCATTAAGTACCTAGGTATCCCTCTCCACTATGATAAACTGAGGAGAGAGGATATCCAACCCCTTCTGGATAAAATCATTAAAAGGATTGCTGGGTGGAGGGGAAAACTTCTCTCTTACAGAGGTAGATTGATCCTCATACAAGCTTGTTTGGCTAGCATTCCAGTGTATCTCCTCTCCTTCTTCAAGTTCCCTAAATGGGCAGTGAACCTCATCAATTCTCAGATGTCTCATTGCTTGTGGAATGATTTTGAGGGAAATAGGAAGCTACACCTTGCTAATTGGGCCCTAGTCTCTATGAAAAAAGATTTTGGAGGCCTAGGCATACCTAACCTCCAAGAAATTAACATCTGTCTTCTAGGGTCTTGGATTAAAAGATTCTATGAGGAAGACCTGAAACCTTGGAAGCTTCTTATTGCCCATAAATACCTAGGAAATAAACCTAATATTTTTGTCCCTTCCTCCAACCCTAAGACCTCTAGATTCTGGAAAGGATTAAAATCTATTATGCATGCTGTGAAATTTGGCTACAGATGGAACATAGGGGATGGGAGCAGAACCAGGTTCTGGGAAGATACTTGGTTTGGCACATCCCCCCTAGGAGTCCAATTTTGGCCTATTGACTCTATCCGCAATGAGCTTAACAAAAGTGTTAATGAAGTTTGGGACGGTCAATGCCTAAAACTCTCTTTTAGAAGGAACTTTAGTGATAGTCTCATGGAACAATGGTTCCAGTTGGAGGAAATTGCCAAAAGCATTACCTTTACTGTCGAGCCGAATGCCCTGATTTGGCAGCTGGACAATAAGGGGAAGTATTCCTCTAGCTCCCTCTATCATGTTATCAACTTTAGAGGGGTTCAACCCGTGTTTATCCCTGCTGTCTGGAAATTGACAGTTTCCCCTAAAATTCATGTATTTCTCTGGCTTCTCTCCAAAAACAAATTAATGACTAGGGATAACCTTAGGAAGAGACACATCATCAAACCCCTTGATTGTGTTTACTGCTTGGAACAAGAGCTTTGTTCTCACCTATTTTTTGAATGTATAGTTGCTAAACATCTCTGGGCCCACATTGAGGAATATTTCTCTAGTCAGATTGGCTCATCCTTCGAATCTGTTGCCAGATTCTGGATTGCTACCAAAAAGTGTTCAGTTTTAAACACTGTTAGCTCAGCTGTCCTTTGGTGCCTCTGAAAATATAGAAATGCTATGATTTTCAGTAACACCTCCTGGATTTCCATTCCGCAGGTCTTGAGGTTGATCAGGGACATGGTGAGGAACTGGGCGATTCTCTCCTCCGGATCGGACAAGGACAAGTTAATGAGCTTCGTGGAAACCATAACAAGATCCCTACAGAAACCGTTGGCGATCACTTGTGGCTGAACAAGGCTCAACCTGCTCTGGGGCTGGACCCGTGGGCTCGTCTCAAGATCTCTGATGAAGATGATGGACACCTGGAACCGAAAAAGAGGGACATCCACCATGCTACGCCTTCCAGCCCGGTGTTTCCGCTTACTTACTGGTCACCGCAGGCTGACACGGCCCCTCGGCTGAAGACCATGAAGGCTTCGCTGGACCCTCCTTGTGTCATTTGAGTGCTCTATCCGCTCTGCCTTTGGCACCGCTCAGGTGATTTGTGTTATTCAGAGAACTTGTTCATCCACCCCCCTAGTTTGTAGCTTTTCTACCTTTGCTTTCAAACTGCTCTTTGAGCTGCTGTATCAGAATATGTTGTGGTTTCGTTCTCAGCAATGGAACCGGGGAGATGCTCCCTGTTTTTCTAAAAACAATTATTTTATATGTTATTATATAAAGCTTGGTAAGACTGTAAATTTAAGGACGAATGTAATAATATCACTTATTATTTAAATATATTTATTACAAAATGCTCAGCCCCTTTTTATTTTTTGACCAGCAAAATCGTGTATTTCGAGAAAGTGCAAATGGGCTGTAATTTTTTAGGAAATAAAATAAACGGGCCGCATGGACACTACATTATTTGTTCACCCAGCCTAGCTAAGGGCTGTAATTAAAAAAAGATCAAACTGACTGTAAATTCTACCGCGCAAAAAAATACTGTAAATTCTGAAAAAATGGGTTGAATACGTGCCACATTTTTGGAGGCTGAAATGTGGGCCAATAGGTCGAAGCCAATGCAAGTCGTTGTCAATTTAGTCAACAAATGATTCTGACATGTTAGCCATTGGATTTACATCCAACGACCGGCATCCATCTTCAATCTCTCGTCTTCTTCCTCCAGCGCCGCCGGGACCACCTCCCGCCTCCTGCTGCTAGCAGCTCTGCTTAGCACGCTTCGCTATGAAGCGCTACTCCACCGTTGGCCAGGCCATCCCTCCACCCCTCCACACCTCCTGTTCTTCTCCACCGACTGCCGAACCACACCGCACTAGAACCAGTTAACCTACGTACACCTCTCTATCTACGACTCTACTCCCGCGTCTTCCCATCTCCGGCTTGTTGCTGTCCGGGGCCTCGCCGTCGTCCACCACCTTGGATGCGCTCGGCGCAGCATGGTCAACATGGTCAACGAACGACACCATCGGAAGTAGACTGTGCGTGGAGTGGCTGACAGCTGGGTCTAGGGCCGCACACAAGGAAATGCCTCCTTATTACGCGCAAAATAATGATTCCTCCACCTGACATCTTGGACCCACCGGAAGGGCCTCTGTATTTCGCGAAATAAAGTGCCCCCCGCTGACATGTCGGACCCACCAGCTATATTCGCACGCAAGGAAGTGCCTCCTTATTACGCACAAAAAATGAATATTCCCCTGCCAGCTGGAACCCAGCATAGGGGGAGGCTGACTTGTGGGCCTACCAAGTTGACGGGGACGGAGGGCTTTGTCAACTTAGTCAATATGAACGATTCTAGCTCCTGTTACCGTACAATATTCATCCAATGGACGTAGTGCTTCTTCAACCTCTGGTCTTCTTGCTCCAGCTGCCCGAACCAGCGTCGGTCGTGCCGCGTGCTCCTGCCTCCCGTGGCCGGCTGTGAGGCCGCGGGGGCCTCACCGCCCCCTACTACTCCCACCGATGGCCAGGCCATCCCTCTACTCACCCACACCCCCTGTTATTCTGCGGCGACAGCAGCCTCACACCGCAGCCGAACCAGTGAACCCTCATACTCCTCTTCACGTGGGCATCCACTTCTGCGTCTTCCCCGGCTCCGAGTCGTCCCCTTCCTAGTCCTCGCCGTCGTCCACCGCCCCAGTGCTCGGCGCGGCGTGGTCAACGTGGTCAACGACCGACTTCCATCGGAAGAGTACTGTACGTGGACAGGCTGACAGCTCGATCCACTGCAGCCGCAAGGAAGTGCCTCCTTATTACGCGGAAAATAATTATTCCTCCACCTGACAGTGGGGACCTACCGGACGGGCCACCAGTATTTTTCAAAAAAAATCGTTTCCCACTGACTGCTAGGACCCACCGGACGGGCCACCGTATTTCGTGAAAAAAACGTTCCCACTGTCAGCTCGGACCCACCGGAAGTGCCTCATTATTAGGCACAAAAAAATGAATACTCCCCCAGCTAGCTGGGACCCACCTTGCTGGGAGCCTGACTTGTGGGCCTACTAAGTTGATGGGGACGAAGGGCTTTGTCAACTTAGTCAACATGAACGATTCTAGCTCAAGTGACTGTACGATGTCCATCCAACGGCCGTAGTGCTTCAACCTCTGGTCTTCTTGCTCCAGCCGCCCAAAGCAGCGCTGGTCGTGCCGCATGCTCCTGCCTCCCGTGGCCAGCTGTGCTGCCGCAGAGGCCTCACCGCCCCCTACTATTCCCATCGCTGGCCAGGCCCTGCGGCGATGGCAGCCTCACACAGCAGCCGAACCAGTGAACCCTCGTAGTCCTCTCCGCGCGGGCTTCCACTGCCGCATCGTCCCCTTCCTAGGCCTCGCCGTCGTCCACCGCTGTGGTGCTCTCCGCGCGGCGTGGTCAACGCGGTCAAGGAACGACTTCCATCGGAAGAGTACTATACGTGGAGAGGCTGACAGCTGGGTCCACGGCCACATCCCAGTTTTTTTGTGATTTGCGAAGTAAGTCGCTTTGTCAGGCCTGTTGGGCTGCAAATCTTTCAAGACGAGCAGAGCTTTCATTTGGCTGGCCGAGCAAATGGCCCATCAGTAATGAGAAATGGGTTGTACATTTTTAAAACACATCAAACCGGCAATTAGTTTCAAATATCTTTTTTTCATTTCAGGATTTTAAATTACATTAATTATTATGCATGGAGAATTTGTTGGATTTTATATTGATATACATTTATTTTTAAAATCAGTTTGAATGTGAGTCGAAATTTCGGGATTAAAAACAGTTCGGACCACACCGAAATATGCAAAAATTCGTATAATTTTTTAACCGTTGCCACAATATGGGCTGTAATGCTAACAAAATGAATATGGGCTCCAAAAAAAACCTTAAGAATTAGCAAATGGGCTGTAAATTATTAGAAATAATGGCAGATGTGCTGTATGCTGTTTTCCACAGATTTGAGGCTTTCCTAAAAAAAAGGTTGACGCACAAGCACTGACTGTTGGATGTCCATCCAACGGCCGTTGTGCTTCTTCAATCTCTGATCTTCCTGCTCCAGCCGCTCAAACAAGCACCGGCGGGACTGCCTGCTCCCTCCTACTCACGGCCGGCTGTGCTACCGCGCAGGCCTCACCGCCCGACCATACTCCCATCGCTGGCCTAGCCATCCCTCTACTCACCCACACCTGCTGTTATTCTCCAGCGACGGCAGACGAACCAGTAAACCCTCGTACAGTCGTACTCCCCTCCGCGTGGGAAACAACTGCCGAGTCTTCCCTGCCTCCGTTTCTTCCCCTTCCTAGGCCTCGCCGTCATCCACCGCCCTGGCGCTCTCGGCGCGGCGTGGTCAACGTGGTCAAGGAACGACTTCCATCAGACGTGGACTGTACGTGGAGAGGCTGACAGCTGGGTCCACGGCTGCAGCAAGGAAGTGCCTCCTTATTACGCGGAAAATAATGATTCTCCACCTGACAGCTGGGCCCACCGGACGGGCCACTGTATTTCGTGAAAAACACGTTTCCCCCTGACTGTTGGGACCCACCAGCTACATCTTCGCATGCAAGGAAGTGCGTATGGGCAAAAAAATGATTTGCCCCCTAACTGGTGGGACCCACCAGCTACATCTTCGCAGGCAAGGAAGTGCCTGACAGTCGGGACCCACCTGGTCGAAGCGTACGTAGCGTTGTCATTCTAGTCGCGAACGTGTACGTACATACTGGTCAATGTAGAGGCACGCACGTGTCGTAGTAGAGGCGCGCACGTAGCATTTACACGTACGTACAACGGCCAGGGTGCAAGAAAGAAAATACGGCCACGTATGTGTACATACGGGCGGGGTCTCAAACGCCTACTCGCGCATACGTACGGCCAGTGCTCGTGTACATGGCTGGGTCGGAACGGAGAAACAGCGTCGTCGTGTTCATGGGGAGGCAACGGAATGCGTCGTATTCATCAGGAGGCAACGAAATACGTCATGTTCATCGGGAGGGCTTGGACGGAACATGCGATGGAAACAAGGCCTGGCGTACCACAGAAGGGAGGAAACGGCCTTGTGTTTGACCGGCCACATTCAAAACGGGATCCTGTTCATCAGGAGGGGTCTGGCGTACCCCAAAACGGAGGAAACGGACCTCCTACGGTCGAAACGGGGGTCCTGTTGATCGGGAGGGGTGTGGCGTACCGCAAAACGGACGAAACGGACTTATGTTGGAGCGCTATGGTCGAAACGGGGGTCCTGTTCATCGGGAGGGGTGTGGGTGTGTGGCGTACCGCAAAACGGGACTCCTCGAGATACTGTTCATCTCCACCGTCGACCTCCTCCAGCCTCCACGGGCTCCTGTTCATCCAGCCTCCACCGCGCGCTACTCCACCGGCTACTGTTCAACCACACCTCCACTGTCTACTGTTCATCCAGCCCTCCACACCACGGGGTCCTGTTCAACCACCCCTCCACGGGCACCCCTCCACCGTCTACTGTTCATCCAGCCCTCCACACCACGAGGTCCTGTTCAACCACCCCTCCACCGTCTACTGTTCATCCAGCCCTCCACACCACGGGGTCCTGTTCATCCACCCCTCCACGGGCACCCCTCCACCGTCTACTGTTCATCCAGCCCTCCACCACACCACGGGGTCCTGTTCATCCAGAGGCAACGCTAACGCTCACTGTTCATCCAACCCCCCTGCAACGCTCATTGTTCATCCCATCGACCGGCTTCACTTAGCAGCAGTAGCGAAGGAACCGCTCGATCGGGTTCAGTTAATAGCCATCGATCGATCACTCGGGTTCAGTCACGTGTAGCCTGCAGTGCAATCGCTCGGGTTCAGTTAGAGCCCAACGCCTCGCTCGTGTTCAGTTAGAGCCAACGCCTCGCACACACGCGCGTACGTGTACGAGAGAAACGCGCATCGCTCGGCCCCCGACCTCCCACCGAAACCGGGAACTCCCCGAAATTTTCCTCCCTTCGCTTCTACCACGGTTTTTTCCCTCATGGACGGCCCAAAGAATGTCATGCAGCTGCGTCTCCAGCCCGCCCAGGATGAAAAGCCCATTTTCTGTCATGATTATTTGTCATAGAAGTAGGAGCCCACCACATCTATGATGATACCGGGTTTTGTCACAATTATCGTCATAGAAGTGTCATATGTATGACAGAAAAAAATTTGTTCGGCCCAAAATGTCATGGATGTGTCTTTTTTTTGTAGTTAATGATGTTTGCTTTAATTTGCTTAAATAACATGCTAAAATGATTTAATTCTAAAATTTCCTAGTTTAACATGGTGTACTTGCTTTGCATGTTTAACAACTCTAAAATTGTGTTTAGGGCAGAACAGTACCAAACCTAAAATATTGCACATGAGGTTTTTCCGGACTTGTTGCTTGTTGTTCCGGCCTCACTTAAACTTTCCTAGATGTGTAGTTTACTTATGGTTCACCCCTTGCCATGCTAACAAACATTTAATGTTGTTGAGTACTTAAATGGGAGAGAACTAAATAATTGTTGTGGTGTTTCGTCAATATGCAACTCGTTTTATATTGAGCTCCAGTTAACTTGTAGTTTTGCTTTTGCACTTTGCCATGCCATGCTCTTTAAACTGGACATGCACCATACTCGGTTGTGCATCATGCCATGTTTATGTGATGGTTGTTTACCATGTTTTTTGCTTCTTTCCGGTGTTGCTTCTTCGGGTTTGCTCTGTTAACGTCACGTTTGTGAGGATCCGCTCGACTACGTCCATTTGTCTCATTCATGGACTCATTCTTCTTCCTTGAGGGATCTCAGGCAAGATGACCATACCCTCGAAATCACTTCTATCTTTGCTTGCTAGTTGTTCTCTCTTTTGTTATGTCGCGATACCTACCACTTGCTATATCATGCCTCCCATATTACCATGTCAAGCCTCTAACCCACCTTCCCTAGCAAACCGTTGTTTGGCTATGTTACCGGTTTACTCAGCCCCTCTTATAGCATTGCTAGTTGCAGGTGAAGTTGAAGTTTGTTCCTTGTTGGAACATGGATATTGTCTTGATATCATTACTATATCTTATTTACTTTAATGCATCTATATACTTGGTAAAGGGTGGAAGGCTCGGCCTTATGCCTGGTGTTTTGTTCCACTCTTGCCGCCCTAGTTTGCGTAATACCGGTGTTATGTTCCTTGATTTTGCGTCCCTTACACGGTTGGGTGTTATGGGAACCCCTTGACAGTTCGCTTTGAATAAAACTCCTCCAGCAAGGCCCAATCTTGGTTTTCCATTTGCCTAACAACCTATCACCTTCCCTTGGGTTTTGCAGACTCAAGGGTCATCTTTATTTTAACCCTCCGGGCCAGTGCTTCTCTAAGTGTTGGTCCGAACCAGAGCCACTTGCGGCGCCACCTCGGGGAAACTTGAGGGCTAGTTTTAGCTGTACGTAGTGTTCATCCGGTGTTTCCCTGAGAACAAGATATGTGCAGCTCCTATCGGGATGTCGGCACATCGGACGGTCTTGCTGGTCTTGTTTTACCATTGTCGAAATGTCTTGTAACCGGGATTTCGAGACTGACCGGGTCTTGCCGGGAGAAGGAATATCCTTCGTTGACCGTGAGAGCTTGTGATGGGCTAAGTTGGGACACCCCTGTAGGGTTTTGAACTTTCAAAAGCCGTGCCCGCGGTTATGGGCAGATGGGAATTTGTTAATGTCCGGTTGTAGAGAACTTGACACTTAAATTAGTTAAAATGAATCAACCGCGTGTGTAGATGTGATGGTCTCTTTCCGGCGGAGTCCGGGAAGTGAACACGGTCTTGTGTTGTTCTTGAACGTAAGTAGTTTCAGGATCACTTCTTGATCATTTCTAGCTTCTCGATCGTGCGTTGCTTCTCTTCTCGCTCTCTTTTGCGTAAGTTAGCCACCATATATGCTTAGTGCTTTGTTGCAGCTCCACCTCACTACCCCTTTCCTACCCATAATCTTAAATAGTATTGATCGCGAGGGTCTGAGACTGCTGAGTCCCCATGACTCACAAATACTTCCAAACAGTTGCAGGTGTCGATGATGCCAGTGCAGGTGACGCAACCCAGCTCAAGTGGGAGCTCGATGAAGATCTTGATCGTTATTTTGTTTCGCTTCCTGTTGATTAGTAGTGGGGCCCAGTTGGGACAATTGGGGATCTAGCATTTGGGGTTGTCTTCTTTTATTTTGGGTTCCATAGTCGGACCTTGATTGTACTTTGGATGATGTATGTTTAACTTGTATTTGTGTGAAGTGGCGATTGTAAGACAACTCCTTATCCCATTCTTATTTAGTACATGGGATGTGTGAAGATTACCCCTCTTACAAAAAACCTACCATGCGGCTATGCCTCTAAGTCGTGCCCCGACACATGGGAGATATAGCCGCATCGTGGGTGTTACATGCTACCACCATCCATAAGGACTCGAGTGAGGTGAAATCCGTCAATGATGGGGTCAAGGACCAATGCGGCAGAACTGCCATGACGGATACTGGTACGGTGGTCCCTATGATCAAAAGTGATCGGGCTAGAAGACCATGGGTTAAACTTTGGGGCGACTGGCTCCATCGCATAGACGTCTGAGGGAGTCCTGGATTAGGGGGTCTCCAGAAAGCCCGACTATATCCTTTGGTCGGACTATTGGACTATGAAGATACGAGATTGAATACTTCGTCCCGTGTCCAGATGGGACTCTACTTGGCGTGGAAGGCAAGCTAGGCAATACGGATATGCATATCTCCTCCTTTGTAACCGAACTTTTGTAACCCTAGCCTCCTCTGGTGTCTATATAAACCGGAGGGTTTAGTCCGTAGGACAACATACAATCATACCATAGGCTAGCTTATAGGGTTTAGCCTCTCTGATCTCGTGGTAGATCTACTCTTGTACTACTCATATTATCAAGAATAATCAAGCAGGACGTAGGGTTTTACCTCCATCAAGATGGCCCGAACCTGGGTAAAACATCGTGTCCCCTGTCTCCTGTTACCATCCGCCTTAGACGCACAGTTCGGGACCCCCTACCCGAGATCTGCCGGTTTTGACACAGACATTGGTGCTTTCATTGAGAGTTCCTTTGTGTCGTCACCGTTAGGCTTGATGGCTCCTTCGATCATCGTTAGCGATGCAGTCCATGGTGAGACTTTTCTCCCCGGACAGATCTTTGTATTTGGCGGCTTCGCACTGCGGGCCAACTCGCTTGGCCATCTGGAGCAGATCGAAAGTTACGCCCCTGGCCACCAGGTCAGGTTTGGAATCTTAAACTACACGGCCAACATCTGCGGAGACTTGATCTTCGACGGATTCGAGCCCCCACCGAGTGCGCCGCACGGTCACGATGAGCATGATTTAGCTCTACCATCGGACAGTGTTCAGGAGACCGCACCGACAACCGCTCCAACCCTCAATTCGGAGCCAATTGGGCCATCCATGAACGGGTGGATAGACCCCGCCACGGATGCCGTATTCTCAGTGGTGATCAAGCCGAGTATCGACCTTACCCTTCACGGGAGCCGTAACGCCGAACTGCCGGATTCTTTCCCGGCCACGGACTCCGAACCGCCTGCGCTCGTGCCTATCGAATCCGACTGGGCGCCGATCATGGAGTTCACCTCTGCGGATATCTTTCAGCACTCGCCCTTCGGTGACATACTGAAATCATTAAGGTCTCTCTCCTTGTCAGGAGAGTCCTGGCCGAACTATGTCCTGCAGGATTGGGATGCGTATAACGAAGAAATTCGCCACCCACCCACCACCCACTTAGTAGCCACTGTTGACAATTTAACTGACATGCTCGACTTCGACTCCGAAGACATCAACGGTATGGACGACGATGCGGGAGACGAAGAGGAACCACTGCCCACAGGGCAATGGACAACCACCTCATCATATGATATATACATGGTGGACACACCCAAAGAAGGCAATGGCGACGAGAGAGCGGAGGATGACCCCTCCAAGAAGCAACCCAAGCGCCGACGTCAGCGGCACCGCTCTAAGTCTCGCCAAAGCAAAAGCGGTGACACCGGCACAGGAGATAATAGCACTCCGGACAGTGCCGAAGACGACAACAATCCCCTCCAGCAAGATTTAGAGCAGGAGGATGGAGAAGCCAGCCCTCCCGAGAGAGCGGCAGATGGAGAGGCGGAGGATGATAATTACATGCCTCCCTCCGAAGACGAGGCAAGCCTCGATGATGACGAATTTGTCATGCCTGAGGATCCCGTCGAGCAAGAGCACTTCAAGCGCTGGCTTATAGCCACGACAAATAGCCTCAAGCTGATCAAGATTTGCTAGCTAACAGATGGATTGAAGTCCTTGCGGCCGAGGAATATGAACTCGAACGCCCCTCCAAGATTTACCCAAAGCGTAGGTTGCTACCCCGACTGGAGGAGTAAGCATTAAAACCTACATCTCCAGCATATGACGTGGCTCATCGGCCACCTCGTGACCACGACAGAGAGGCATTTCAGCCAAAAACTCAGCCCGCACCCCGACGCCACTCAAATAAAAATGACAAGGCACGGGGAAACACGCTAGACCTGCAAGACATATGGGAGGACAAAGCAAAACATGCAAGATCGATCTACGGATCACGAGGGCACGCCACTACGGGAGACGATGACCATCACGCCGGATACAGTAAAAGTAAATCCGGCCGGGCCGAACACAGCGGACAAGACTCATTCGAGCTGCACCGCGACATAGCCCACTACAGAGGCACCGCACACCCCATATGCTTCACAGACGAAGTAATGGATCACCAAATCCCAGAGGGTTTCAAACCTGTAAATATCGAATCATACGACGACACAACAGATCCTGCGGTATGGATCGAGGACTTCCTCCAGCACATCCACATGGCCCGCGGTGACGATCTACACGCCATCAAATACCTCCCACTCAAGCTCAAAGGACCAGCTCGGCATTGGCTCAACAGCCTGCCAGCAGAATCCATTGGCTGTTGGGAAGATCTGGAAGCCGCATTCCTCGACAACTTCCAAGGCACTTATGTGCGACCACCAGATGCCGATGACTTGAGCCACATAATTCAGCAGCCAGAGGAATCGGCTAGGCAATTCTGCACACGGTTCCTGACAAAGAAAAATCAAATCGTCGACTCTCCGGATGCAGAGGCCCTAGCAGCTTTTAAGCACAACATCCGCGACGAGTGGCTCGCCCGGCACCTTGGCCAGGAAAAGCCAAAATCTATGGCATCCCTCACGACACTCATGACCCGCTTTTGCGCAGGAGAAGAGAGCTGGCTGGCTCGCAGCAATAACATATCAAAGAACCACGGTACTTCAGATACCAAGGATAGCAATGGCATGTCACATCACAACAAACATAAGTGCCGCATCAATAGCGACAATACTGAGGATACGGCAGTCAATACCTGATTCAGAGGCTCTAATCCCGGTCAGCGGAAAAAGCCATTCAAAAGAAGCACTCCGGGCCCGTCCAGTTTGGACCGTATACTCGATCGCTCGTGCCAAATACATGGCACCCCCGACAAGCCAGCCAACCACAACAACAGGGAATGTTGGGTGTTCAAGTAGGCTGGCAAGTTAAAGGCCAAAAACAAAGATAAGGGGCTACATAGCGATGACGAGGAGGAGCCCCGGCAGCCGAACACCGAAGGGCAGAAGAGGTTCCCCCCACAAGTGCGGACGGTGAACATGATATACGCAACCCACATCCCCAAGAGGGAGCCGAAGAGTGCATTAAGGGATGTATATGCGTTGGAGCCAGTCGCCCCAAGGTTCAAACCATGTTTCTCCTGTCCGATCACCTTCGATCGCAGGGACCATCCCACTAGTATCTGTCATGGCGGATTCGCCGCACTGGTCCTAGACCCAATCATTGACGGATTTCACCTCACTCAAGTCCTTATGGATGGCGGCAGCAGCCTGAACCTGCTTTTATCAGGATACAGTGCGCAAAATGGGTATAGACCCCTCAAGGATCAAACCCACAAAACGACTTTCAAAGGCGTCACACCAGGTGTAGAGGCCCATTGCACAGGCTCAGTCACACTGGAAGTGGTCTTCGGATCCCCGGATAACTTCCGAAGCGAGGAGTTAATCTTCGATATAGTCCCGTTCCGCAGCGGCTATTATGCACTCCTCGGGCGAACCGCATTTGCGAGATTCAACGCGGTACCGCACTATGCATATCTCAAGCTCAAGATGCCAGGACCTCGGGGGGTCATCACAGTCAAGGGAAACACAGAGCGCTCTCTCCGCACGGAGGAGCACACTGCGGCCCTCGCAGCCGAAGTGCAAAGTAGCCTCTTAAGGCAATCCACCGGTTCGGCAATTAAAGACCTGGACACCTTCAAGCACACCCGGAGTAATCGGCAACAAGACTGCCTGGCACGTTCCGAGCTTGCATAGCAATACGGCCCCCACCCCAGTCCCAGCCATACAGTGAAATCCGTGCCACGCGTACATAATTACGCATTGAAAATACCATGGGCACAGGTGGGGAGGGGGCACGATTGCAGCACACCCCAAGACGCGGCTCAACCGCACTAGGGGCTTCCCGCTTTGTTATTTTTCTCTCTTTCAGGACTTTAATCTCTGGGAACCCCGTCCGGCAGTACGATTGCCGGACACACGATGCAACAACCAAGGAGGCAAAAAGCCACGTCGCACCATGGAACTCCCAGGTGGTCTCCGATAACGAGTGAAATACTTCCTTTAAATACCATTCCTCAGCTTGCCCTTGGAGGGGAGATGTCAAATAGTCCTACTTTTTGCTTATTGCACTACTTGTATCATTCTGCTTCGACGCACCTTTTTGAATAAACAATGCATAGCACTAGACTATTACCGCATTCCCTATATATGTTCATTCATTACATTCAGCACCCGTACACTCTGGTACGGCCCATATGCCAGGGGCTTAAGCGTACCCCATAATACGGCGTGAGAAGTCCGAACACTTTCGACAATGCGGCACCCCGAACTTATAGCATTATATGCATCAGCTCCGAATCATGTCTTGGGTCAATAGTTGGGTTTGCCCGGCTCCCATGTTTTGGTACCTTACATTCCGCTATATCGGCTAAGGTAGCACTGGGAGAACTACTACGATTATGCCCCGGTTCATCTGGGCTAAGTACCTTAGTAGAGAAAGCTAAAACTGACTATCATGATAAAGCGAGAGCTGGTCGCTGTTCGAGAGGTCTCGAGTCCCTAAAGACTTATACCGCTTAGAGCGAGGAGTCCAGTTTGTCCGACTTAAGGCGTGTATAGCGCCCCGAATTCGGCCTTCCGAATACTAGGGGCTTTGCCAAAATTTAAAGTTGTAGACTTCTATGGCTAAGTGAGAGTGATAAAGCATTATAGTCCGATTGCCTTGTTCGTTGTGCTGAGCACCTCCCTCGAAGGACCCAACAATGGGAAAAAGAGTGCTCAGATTTATCCCGAACACCCCAGCACTCGTGGCATGGGGGCAGAAGCCGACGACTCGCCATCTCTCAGATTTAACAAACAACCGCACAGAAGGTAATATTTTAAATTCAAACAAGCGTTGCATAGCGCATATGAACAAGTTTTCATAATACAGTATCCCACAAGCAAGTTCATTCAAAAATTACATCCTTTGCACACTCGTCCACCACAAGACGGGCACCCTTCAGGACACCCTCATAATACATCTCAGGGTGGCGATGCTCCTTGCCCTGCGGCGGCCCCTCCTTCACCAGCTTCTCGGCGTCCATCTTGGCCCAGTGCACCTTCGCACAAGCAAAGGCCCGGCGTGCACCTTTGATGCAAACGAACCGCTTTATGACCTCCAACCGTGGGCAGGCATCCACAAGCCGCCTCACCAGGCCGAAGTAGCTGTTGGTTAGGGAGTCGCCAGGCCACATCCGGACTATAAGGCCCCTCATGGCCTGTTCGGCCGCCTTCTGTAGCTCGACTAGTTGCTTCAGCTGGTCGCTCATAGGCATCGGATGTTCGGTCCCAGTATACTGAGACCAGAACAACTTCTCCATCGAGCTTCCCTCCTCGGCCTGGTAATATTTCACGGCATCCGACATGCTGGGGACCAATCTGCGAATGCTCCTGGAGAGCTCCGGACTCGGGTAAGTAACAAGTAATTTACTTTCACATGCTTGCTTTGCATATTGAATGCCTTACCCTCAACCATCTTCCTCATCGCCTCAATTTCCTGGAAAGCCTTTTGGGCTTCAGCCTTGGCATGCTTTGTGCTCTCGGGGGCCGCGGCAAGCTCGGACTCTCGCTCTTCGAGTCAAGCTCCAAAGCCTCGTGCTTCTTCACGAGAGCCTGGAGCTCTTGCTGCACCTCGCCCACCCATGCCTCTTGTTTTTCCCGCTCGGTGCGCTCCTTGGCTGCTTTGTTTTCGGCCTCGGACAGCGCTTGCTTCAGGGTCGCCACTTCGGTCGTGGCCCCTGGCACATCCATGATGATCCTATCATTTCGCAATCGCATCTTTATATATATATATATATGTATATATATATAGACAAGGCATTACTTACCTTTGTTCTCCTCGAGCTGCCTCTTGGCAAGGCCGAGCTCTTTCTCGGACCGCTCGATGTTCTGCTTCAGTGTGGCGACCTCCGCAGTCAGTGCGGCAGAGGTCAGCAGCGAAGCCTGCATACACATACAGACATACTTATATTAGACTCCTGCAGATATTATTTGATCCTCTATTCGATTTTCTTTGTGAACACCAAACAGAGCATCAGGGGCTACTCTCTATGCGGTCATATTTTTCCTATATTTTAAATACTTACCTCAAAGCCTGTTAGAAGGCTGGCACAGGCTTCAATCAGTCCGCTCTTGGCGGACTGAACCTTCTTGATCACCGCACTCATAATAGTGTGGTGCTCTTCATCGATGGAAGCGCCGCGAAGCACTCCTAGTAGGTCGTCCAGTGCCTCTGGATGGACAGAGGTCACCGGCAAGGACGGCTTGCCCCTCTTGGAAGGGGGCCGCCTGCCCGAGTTCGGAACCACTGGAGGTTCCGGCACGGTGTTCGGCTGAGGGCCGAACTTGGAGCCCCTGGGAGCCTTGCTCCCTTTGCTCCTGGAGTCCGCAAGGTCGCCTTGAGGCGCCTCCGGGACTATCTCCCCCCGGTTCGGTGCCCCTTGAGATAATACCTCGACATTGTCCGTAGGGCAAGGAGAGGAGGCGGATGGAAGTGGATCGCTATCCATATCCGACGAGTCCAAGGAACCGTCCGACGAAGATACGTCGATACGGTCTCGGGGCGGACTGCATGATCATATTCGACGTTAGGAGAAGCAGTGCAACAAGAGTATGCTATGAGATACTCTGGTATCCGAATACTTACGACTTCGCCAGGGGCTTGGCCCTGAGTAACCACTCGTCTCCGCCGCCGCCGGCGGTGGTGGAACAGTCCGGAAGGGGAGTCCTTCCCTTCTTGGACCCTTTGGCCTCCCAGGTTGGGGCGGCCTTCCATTTCTTGTCTCCCCCGGCTGGAGGGGGAGAGTCTTCATCTTCCTCCTCCTCATTTTCACGGGAGGAGTGCGTCTCGGAGTTATTGGACGATGAGTCTGATACCACCTGGCGCCGAGAACTCTTTCGGGTTCCCTTGGCCTTCTTCTTGGTCTTCTCCGGCACCTCATAAGGAGCCGGAGTCCGCATCTCCGTCAGGAGAGCGTCCGCAGGGTCTTCAGGCAGAGGGGCCGGACAGTTAATCTGCTCCGATGTCTCCACCCAGTCCTGTCAAAGGCATGGGAGCTCAGACTCCGTACATGGTTAAGCTATGGGAAATAAATACCCTACCAGATGTACAGAACTTACCGGATTCGCAGGGTGCTTCGCGCTTAGCCCGCGGTCCTCGGTAAGAGAAGGAGGGACCTCGGCGCCCTTGAACAGCACCTTCCAGACGTCCTTATGCGTCGTGTCGAAGAGCTCGCGTAGAGTCTGGTGCCGGGCCGGGTCGAACTCCCATAAGTTGAAAGCCCGTTGATGACATGGGTGGATCCGGCGGAAGAGCATGACCTGGACTATGTTGACAAGCTTAAGTTTCTTGCTTATCATGTTCCGCATACACTTCTGGAGTCCATCCAGCTCCACCGATGAACCCCAGGACAGGCCCTTCTCCTTCCAGGAAGTGAGCCGCGTGGGGATTCCGGATCAAAACTCGGGGGCCGCCACCTCGTTGGTGTCGCGCGGCTCGGAGATGTAGAACCACCCCGATTGCCACCCCTTTATGGTCTCCGCGAAGGAGCCCTCGAGCCATGTAACGTTGGGCATTTTGCCCACCATGGCTCCGCCGCATTCCGCTTGTTGGCCGCCTACTAACTTCGGCTTGATATTGAAGGTCTTCAGCCACAGGCCGAAGTGGGGCCAGATGCGGAGGAAAGCCTCACACACGACAATGAATGCCAAGATGTTGAGGATGAAATTCGGGGCCAGATCATGAAAGTCCAGCCCATAATAGAACATAAGGCCGTGGACGAATGGATGGAGGGGAAACCCCAGTCCGCAGACGAAGTGGGGGAGGAAAACCACCCTTTCGTGAGGTTCCGGGGTAGGGACAATCTGCCCCGCGACTGGCAGCCGGTGCGCGATATCTGCGGCTAAGTATCTGGCCCCACGTAGTTATTTGATGTCTCCCTCCGTGACGGAGGAGAGCATCCACTTGCCTCCCGCTCCGGACATGTTTGGAGAGAGTTGAGGAGAAGGATGTGGACTTGGGCGCTGGACCTCGAGTGCGCAAGAATGGATGAGCAAGGAGGAAGAAGGCGTGGGTAGAAAAAGGTGAACCCTTATCCCTTTATAAGGGCGGACTAAACTATGCGCCCCCACTAGCCTGGTAAAACTCGCTTATCCCCCAAGCGCCGTAATTGATGGTGTGGTTGGGTTACCCACGTCCGTATTGATGGGAATCCCGTAATAAGGGGACATGATCTCTGCTTCGACAAGACGTGCCAAGGAAACTGCCTCGCGAAACACGCTGAGATAGGTTGTGAAAAACGAATCGAATAAAGACCTAGCTGTGGTGTGATGTCACGCTACGGGGTACGTCAACAGATCAGATTGGTGGAAATATTATTCTCTCTACGGTGGTATGTGGAACTTATTTTGTAGGGTCGGACACTATCCTTGTATTCAAACTCTTCGGTGGTATATTCGGAGGAGGAACCCACCTTGCAATACCGAAGACAACACTGCGCGCCGGACTCATCGTCATTGAAGTCTGGTTCAAGGGCTACTAAGGGAGTCCTGGATTAGGGGGTCTCCGGACAGCCGGACTATATCCTTTGGCCGGACTGTTGGACTATGAAGATACGAGATTGAAGGCTTCGTCCCGTGTCCGGATGGGACTCTACTTGGCGTGGAAGGCAAGCTAGGAAATACGGATATGCATATCTCCTCCTTTGTAACCGACCTTGTGTAACTGTAGCCTCCTCTGGTGTCTATATAAACCGGAGGGTTTAGTCCGTAGGACAACATACAATCATGCCATAGGCTAGCTTCTAGGGTTTAGCTCCTCTGATCTCGTGGTAGATCTACTCTTGTACTACTCATATTATCAAGTACAATCAAGCAGGACGTAGGGTTTTACCTCCATCAAGAGGGCCCGAACCTGGGTAAAACATCGTGTCCCCTGCCCCTGTTACCATCCGCCTTAGACGCATAGTTCGGGACCCCCTACCCGAGATCCGCCAGTTTTGACACCGACAATGTCCCTTAGTGCACGCTTCCGTTCCCGCCTGGGAATATGGGTTGCGTATATCATGTTCACCGTTTTCACTTGGGGAGGAAATTTCTTCTGTCCTCCTGTGTTCGGCGGCTGGGGCTCCTCCTCGTCGTCGCTATGCAGCCCCTTTTCCTCGTTTTCGGCATTCAACTTGCCGGCCTGTTTGAACACCCAACATTCTCTGTTGGTGTGGTTGGCTGGTTTATCGGGGGTGTCATGAATTTGACACGAGCGATCGAGTATGTGGTCCAAATTGGACGGGCTCAGATTTCTTCTTTTGAACGGCTTTTTCCGCTGACCGGATTTAGAGCCACTGAATCCGGCATTGACTGCCGTGTCTTCGGCATTTTCGCCATTGTTGCGGTGCTTGTGTCTGTTGCGACATGGCCTGTCGTTGCATCTTTGGCATCTGATGTGCCAGGATTGCTTGTTGTGTTGTTGCTACGAGCGAACCAGCTATCCTCGCCCGCGCAAAAGTGAGTCATGAGTGTCGTGACGGCTGCCATGGATTTTGGATTCTCTTGGCCGAGATGTCAGTCAAGCCACTCGTCACGGATGTTATGTTTAAAGGCCGCTAGGGCTTCGGCATCCGGACATTCGACAATTTGTTTCTTTTTAGTTAGGAACCGAGTCCAGAATTTCCTGGCTGACTCTCCAGGCTGTTGGGTTATGTGACTTAAATCATCAGCATCCGGTGGTCGCACATAAGTGCCCTGGAAGTTGTCCAAGAATGCGTCTGCCAGGTTCTCCCAACTTCCGATGGAGTTTGCCGGCAAGCTATTCAGCCAATGTCGAGCCGGCCCTTTGAGTTTTAGTGGGAGATACTTGATGGCGTGTAGATCATCCCCACGGGCCATGTGAATGTGGAGGAAGAAATCCTCTATCCATACCGTGGGGTCTGTAGTACCATGATATGATTAAATGTTCACGGGTTTAAACCCTTCTGGGAATTCATGATCCATTACTTCATCAGTGAAGCATAGGGGGTGTGCGGCGCCTCTATGCCGGGCTATATCACGACGCAGTTCATACGAGTCTTGTCTGTTGTATTCGGCCTGGCTGGATTTGCTTTTAGTATATCCGGCGTGACGGTCGTCGTCACGCGTTGGGGCGCGCCCCCGTGATCTATAGATTGATCTTGCATGTCCTGCTTTGTTTTCCAATACGTCTCGCAGGTCCTGCGTGTAGCCCCGGGCCTTCGTGTTTTTGTTTGACTGGCGACGGGGTGCGGGCTGGACTTCGGGCTGATACGCCGGTTTGTCTCGGCCACGAGGTGGCCGGTCAGCCGCATCATACGCTGGCAGTGTAGGCTTTAATGCTTCCACCTCGAGTTGGGGCAGCAATCCGCGCTTTGGGTAACTTTTCGTTGGGTGTTCAAGTTCGTATTCCTCGGCTGCCAGGACCTCGGTCCATCTATCCGCTAGCAGACCTTGATCAGCTTGAACTTGCTGCTGCTTTTTCTTCACGCTTTTTGCTGTGGCTATAAGCCGGCGCTTGAAGCGCTCCTGCTCGACGGGATCCTCAGGCATGATGAATTCTTCATCGCCGAGGCTCACCTCGTCTTTGGAGAGGGACATGTAATTCTCATCCTCTGATTCTCCGTCCGTCGCCTGTTCCTTAGGGCTAGCTTGCCCATCCTCCCGCTCGAAGCCTGGCTGGAGGGGATTGTCTTCGTCTTCGGCACTACCCACAGCGTTATTGTCTCTTGTGCCGGTATCGCTGCTTTTGCTATGGCGGAGCTTAGAGCGGCACCGATCACGCCGATGCTTAGATTGTTTCTCGAGGGGATTATCCTCTGTTGCCTTATTGCCATCGCTTTCTTTGGGGTGTCCACCATATATATATATCATATGATGAGGTGGCTGTCCAGTGCCTTGTGGGCGGTGGTTCCTGTTCTTCTCCTGCATCGTCGTCCATACCGTCGATGTCTTCGGAGCCGAAATCAAGCATGTCGGTTAAGTTGTCGACAGTGGCTATTAAGTGGGTGGTGGGTGGGGAACGAATTTTGTCGTCCGCTTCCCACTCAAGCCGGACATAGTTCGGCCAAGGGCGAGTGCTGAAAGATATCCGCGGAGGTAAACTCCATGATCGGTGCCCAATCAGATTCGATAGGCACGGACGCAAGTGGTTCAGAGCCTATGGCCGGGGCCGAATACAAGGGTCCGATGACACAGGTCTCATAGGAGGTGAAGTCAGTATTTGGCTCTATCGTCGCTGAGTGTGCGGCCTCCGGGGTGGGGTCCAACCACCCGTCCTCAAACGACACGATCTGCTCCGGATTAAGGGCCGGAGTAGCCGCAGGTGTGATCTCCCGAACACCGTCCGACAACAGGTCTAAGTTATGCTCGTCGTGACTGTGCGGGACACCTGACATGGGCTCGAATCCGTCGAAGATCAAGTCTCCGCGGATGTCGGCAGTATAGTTCAAGCTTCCAAACCTGACCTGACAGCTAGGGGCGTAGCTCTCGATCTGCTCCAGATGGCCAAGCGAGTTAGCCCGCAATACGAAGCCGCCAAATATGAAGATCTGTCCAGGGAGAAAAACCTCACCCTGGATCGCATCGTTGCCGATGATCGAAGGAGCCATCAAGCCTTTATCGTGACAGCATAGTGGAACTCTCAATGAAAGC
Organism: Triticum urartu; assembly: GCF_003073215.2. Lineage (NCBI taxonomy): Eukaryota > Viridiplantae > Streptophyta > Magnoliopsida > Poales > Poaceae > Triticum > Triticum urartu. The sequence continues at coordinate 413,259,135 of NC_053027.1, read as the reverse complement.
ACCAATGTCGGTGTTAAAACCAACGGATCTCGGGTAGGGGGTCCCGAACTGTGCGTCTAAGGCTGATGGTAACAGGAGGCGGGGGACATAATGTTTACCCAGGTTCAGGCCCTCTCAATGGAGGTAATACCCTACTTGCTGCTTGATTGATCTTGATGATATGAGTATTACAAGAGTTGATCTACCACGAGATCGTAGAGGCTAAACCCTAGAAGCTAGCCTATGATTATGATTGTTCTTGTCCTACGGACTAAACCCTCTGGTTTATATAGACACTGGAGGGGGCTAAGGTTACACAGAGTCGGTTACAGAGAAGGAGATCTACATATCCGAATCGCCAAGCTTGTCTTCCACGCAAAGGAGAGTCCCACCCGGACATGGGATGAAGTCTTCAATCTTGTATCTTCATAGTCCAACAGTCCGGCCAAAGTATATAGTCCGGCTGTCTGAGGACCCCTAATCCAGGACTCCCTCAGGGGGTTGGATGCAGAGGTGCGGATGGTGCTCCTCGGTTCCTCCAACAAGACCCCGGTGGGCTTCCTCTCGGGCTGCAGCTCCGTTAGCCCTGCCGAGTCCTGCTGACCCTGGTGACGGTGGTTGACGGGGTTGCCTACCACCGTGCTCTCCATCGAGGTGTTCCCTCGCACTTCCGTCCCCGTTGGGCTACCCCTCCTGGAGCCCGAGAGGGGCGGGCTGGACTCCTTCCCAGGTGCTCCTTTTGCCCTCCTCGCCTTTGATGGCGTGCGTAGGAGGAGAGGGACAAGAAAGGGATCACGTGGCACTTATCTTTTTTCAATCTTAAATCTGTAGGCGCTTGCAAAATTTCAATTCAAATAATGTAATCTCTCGAGTCCATGTTCGTGTTCTGTAATGCTTGTACTTGTATCAACATATTACTGAAAAAGATGAACCTTGCCGGGAACCCATGGTGCAAGTTGATTCGTCCATTTTGAATCATGCTTTTATATCGATATTTATTGCATTGTGGGATGTTATTATGCAATATGTCACAATACTTATGCCTTTTCTCTCTTATTTTACAAGGTTTGCATGAAGAGGGAGAATGCCGGCAGCTAGAATCCCGGGCTAGAAAAGGAGCAAATATTAGAGACCTATTCTGCGTAACTCCAAAAGTCTTGAAAATCCACAAAAGTCAGTTTTGGAATATGTTAAAAATATTGGGCGAAGAAAGCACCAGATGGGTGCCACCAGCTGTCCACGAGGGTGGAGGGCGCACCCCCATGCCTCATGAGCCACCTGGCAGGCCTCCGATGCCCATCTTCTGGTATAAGGTGAGTTTTGCCCTAGAAAAAAAATAAGAAGGAAGCTTTCGGGATGAAGCGCCGCCGTCTCAAGGCGGAAACAATCTAGGGCTCCGGAGGAGCTGTTCTGCCATGGAAACATCCCTCCGAGAGGGGGAAATCGTCACCATCATCATCACCGTCGATCTTCTCATCGGGAGGGGGGTCCATCTCCATCAACATCTTCACCAGCACCATCTCCTCTCAAACCCTAGTTCGTCTCTTGTATCCGATCTTTGTCTCAAAACCAAAGATTGGTACCTGTGGGTTGCTAGTAGTGTTGATTACTCCTTGTAGATGATTGATACGTCTCCAATGTATCTATAATTTTTGATTGTTCCATGCTATTATATTATCAACCTTGGATGTTTTATATGCACTTATATGCTATTTTATATGATTTTTGGGACTAACCTATTAACCTAGAGCCCAGTGCCAGTTTCTGTTTTTCCTTGTTTTTGAGTATCGTAGAAAAGGAAAACTAAACGAAGTGCAATTTACTTGAAACTTCACGGAGATCATTTTTGGACCGGAAGAAGCCCACAGAGTACCGAAGCTAGGCCAGAAGAGTCCCGAGGCCACCACGAGGGTGGGGGCGTGCCCTACCCCCTGGGCGCAACCCTACCTCGTGGCCGCCTCAGGGATCCCCCTGACTTATGCCCGACTCCAACACCTCTTATATAACCCAAAACTTCCAGAAAGAAACCTAGATCGGGAGGTCCGCCACCAAAAGCCTCCGTAGCCACCGGAAACCAATCTAGACCCATTCTGGCACCCTGCCGGAGAGGGGCAATCACTCTCCGGTGGCAATCTTCATCATCCCGGCGCTCTCCATGACAAGGAGGGAGTTGTTCACCCTCGGGGCTGAGGGTATATACCAGTAGCTATGTGTTTGATCTCTCTCTCTCTCGTGTTCTTGAGGTGCTACTATCTTGATGTATCGCGAGCTTTGCTATTATAGTTGGATCTTATGATATTTCTCCCCCTCTACTCTCTTGTAATGGATTGAGTTTTCCCTTTGAAGTTATCTTATCGAATCAAGTCTTTAAGGATTTGAGAGCACTTGATGTATGCCTTCCATGTGCTTATCTGTGGTGACAATGGGATATCACATGATCCACATGATGTATGTTTTGGTGATCAACTTACGAGTTCCGTGACCTCATGAACTTATGCATAGGGGTTGGCACACGTTTTCGTCTTGACTCTCCGGTAGAAACTTTGGGGCACTCTTTGAAGTTCTTTGTGTTGGTTGAATAGATGAATCTGAGATTGTGTGATGCATATCATATAATCATACCCACGGATACTTGAGGTGACATTGGAGTATCTAGGTGACATTAGGGTTTTGTTTGAGTTGTGTCTTAAGGTGTTATTCTTGTATGAACTCTATGATAGATTGAACGGGAAGAATAGCTTCGTGTTATTTTACTACGGACTCTTGATAGATTAATCAGAAAGGATAACTTTGAGGTGGTTTCGTACCCTACAATAATCTCTTCATTTGTTCTCCGCTATTGGTTACTTTGGTGTTACTATTTTTTGCATGATGGGTGATAGTTATATGATCTAATTATGTTATTATTGTTGAGAGAACTTGCACTAGCGAAACTATGAACCCCAGGACTTGTTTCCTAGCATTGCAATACCGTTTACGCTCACTTTTACCACTTGCTACCTTGCTGTTTTTTATATTTTCAGATTACAAAATCCTATATCTGCCATCCGTATTGCACTTGTATCACTATCTCTTTGCCAAACTAGTGCACCTATACAATTTACCATTTATTGGGTGTGTTGGGGACACAAGAGACTCTTTGTTATTTGGTTGCAGGGTTGTTTGAGAGAGACCATCTTCATCCTATGCCTCCCACGGATTGATAAACCTTAGGTCATCCACTTGAGGGAACTTTGCTAGTGTCCTACAAACCTCTGTACTTGGAAGCCCAACAACGTCTACAAGGAGAAGGTTGTGCAGTAGACATCAAGCTCTTTTTTGGCGCCGTTGCTAGGGAGGTTAGCTCTTGAAGGTATATCTTTAGATCTTGCAATCGAATCTTTTTGTTTCTTGTTTTATCACTAGTTTAGTTTATAAAAGAAAACTACCAAAAAATGGAATTGAGGGTACCTCATATGCTTCATCTTTTTAATTTCTTTCATGAAAATAAGGATTCTGATAATTGTGCAAAGTGTTAGAAGAGGAATGCATTAAAATGTCTGGCACTGAATCTTTGATTGGTGAGCATGATTGCAATGTTTTTAGTATGAATTCCTTGAATATCCATGATTCTAATGATATGCAAAGTCACAAGCTTGGGGATGCTATGTTTGATGAAGATGCTATTTTTTGTCCACCAAGTTTTGATGAGCAAATTTATTTTGATGATAGCATGCCTCCTATTTATGATGATTATATTGATGAAAGTGGGTTTGGAAGAGTGTCAACTTTAGGAAGTAATGATCCCACTATTTTGGAGGGTGTTGATTCTTATTGTGATAATTATGAAAGTGGGTTTGGAGAGGTCATGACTTTAGTTAATGTTAATCCCACTATTTTGGAAGAGTGTCAGCTTTGCATACATGTGGATCGTGTTAAGAATATGTTTTGTGATAGCTATATTGTTGAATTTTCTTATGATCCTACATGTAATTATTATGAGGGAGGAACATATGCTTGTAGGAGTTGCAATAATATCAAGTTTCCTCTCTATGTGTTGAAAACCTTGAAGTTATCCTTGTTTTACCTTCCTATGCAAGTTGATTCTTGTTCCCATAAGTTGTTTGCTCACAAAATTCCTATGCATAGGATGTGGGTTAGTCTTAAATGTGCTAGTCATATTCTTCATGATGCTCTCTTTATATTTCAATTCTTATCTTTTATGTGAGCATCACTGAAATCATCATGCCTAGCTAGGGGCGTTAAACGATAGCGCTTGTTGGGAGGCAACCAGATTTTATTATTGTTCCTTGCTTTTTGTTCCTGTTTAGTAATAAATAATTTATCTAGCCTCTATTATGATTGAGTTTTTATGTTTTAATTAGTGTTTATGCCAAGTAGAACCTTTGGGAAGACTTGGGGAAAGTCTTTGCGATCTTGCTGTAAAAACAGAAACTTTAGCGCTCACGAGATTTGATTCCATTTTTTTACTGGAGAGTGCGATTAGGTTGATTATTTTTGAAGATGATTAATAGACAAATTCCTCGCGTCCAGAAATTTATTTTCGAATTTTTGGGGTTCCAGAAGTATACGTTTGATCAAGATTACGACAGACTGTTCTGTTTTTGACAGATTCTGTTTTCTATGTGTTGTTTGCTTATTTTGAAGAATCTATGAGTAGTATCGGAGGGTATGAACCATAAATGAGTTGTAATACAGTAGATATTACACCAATATGAATTTAGAATGAGTTCACAACAGTACCTAAGTGGTCATTTATTTTCTTATACTAGCGTAGCTTACGAGTTTTCTGTTATGTTTTGTGTTGTGAAGTTTTCAAGTTTTGGGTAAAGATTCGATGGACTACGGAATAAGGAGTGGCAAGAGCCTAAGCTTGGGGATGCCCAAGGCACCCCAAGGTAATATTCGAGGATAACCAAGAGCCTAAGCTTTGGGATTCCCCGGAAGACATCCCCTCTTTCGTCTTCATTCATCGGTAACTTTACTTGGAGCTATATTTTTATTCACCACATGATATGTGTTTTTCTTGGAGCATCATTTTATTTTATTTTATTTTGCTTGCTGTTTGAATAAAATACCAAGATCTGAAATTATTAAATGTTATAGAGTCTTCACATATTTGCATAATTATTCGACTACTCATTGATCTTCACTTATATCTTTCGGAGTAGTTTGTCATTTGCTCTAGTGCTTCACTTATATCCTTTTAGAGCACGGTGGTGGTTTTATTTTATAAAAATAGATGAACTCTCATGCTTCACTTATATCATTTTGAGAGTCCTAAACAGCATGGTAATTTTCTTTGGTCATGAATTTAGTCCTAATATGATGGGCATCCAAGATGGGTATAATAAAAACTTTCATATAAAGTGCATTGAATACTATGAGAAGTTTGATACTTGATGATTGTTTTAAGATATGAAGGTGGTGATATTAGAGTCATGCTAGTTGAGTAGTTGTGAATTTGAGAGATACTTGTGTTAAAGTTTGTGATTCCTGTAGCATGCACGTTTGGTGAACCGTTATGTGATGAAGTCGGAGCATGATTTATTTTTTGATTGTCGTCCTTATGAGTGCCGGTCAGGGACGAGCGATGGTCTTTTCCTACCAATCTATCCCCCTAGGAGCATGCGCATAGTACTCTTCTTTGATAACTAATAGATTTTTGCAATAAGTATGTGAGTTCTTTATGACTAATGTTGAGTCCATGGATTACATGCACTCTCACCCTTCCACCATTGCTAGCCTCTCTAATACCGCGCACCTTTCGCCGGTATCATACACCCACCATTTACCTTCCTCAAAACAGCCACCATACCTACCTATTATGGCATTTCCATAGCCATTCTGAGATATATTGCCATGCAACTTTCCACCGTTCTGTTTATTATGACATGGTCCATCATTGTCATATTGCTTTGCATGATCATGTAGTTGACATCGTATTTGCGGCAAAGCCATCGTTCATAATTCTTTCATACATGTCACTCATGAGTCATTGCACATCCCGGTAGACCGCCGGAGGCATTCACATAGAGTCATATTTTGTTCTAAGTATCGAGTTGTAATTCTAGAGTTGTAAGTAAATAAAAGTGTGATGGTCATCATTATTAGAGCATTGTCCCATGTGAGGAAAGGATGATGGAGACTATGATTCCCCCACAAGTCGGGATGAGTCTCCGGACGAAAAAGGAAAAAATGAAAAAAAGAGGCCATAAAAAAAGAGAACGCCCAAAAAATGAGAGAAAAGAGAGAAGGGGCAATGCTACTATCCTTATACCACACTTGTGCTTCAAAGTAGCACCATGATCTTCATGGTAGAGAGTCTCCTATGTTGTCACTTTCATATACTAGTGGGAATTTTACATTATAGAACTTGTCTTGTATACTCCAATGATGGGCTTCCTCAAAATGCCCTAGGTCTTCGTGAGCAAGCGAGTTGGATGCACACCCACTTAGTTTTCTTTTGTTGAGCTTTCGTACACTTATAGCTCTAGTGCATCCGTTGCATGGCAATCCCTGCTCACTCACATTGATATCTATTGATGGGCATCTCCATAGCCCGTTGATACGCCTACTTGATGTGAGACTATCTTCTCCTTTTTTGTCTTCTCCACAACCACCATTCTATTCCACATATAGTGCTATGTCCATGGCTCACGCTCATATATTGCGTGAAGATTGAAAAAGTTTGAGAACATCAAAAGTATGAAACAATTGCTTGGCTTGTCATTGGGGTTGTGCATGATTAAATACTTTGTGTGATGAAGATAGAGCATTGCCAGACTATGTGATTTTGTAGGGATAACTTTCTTTGGCCATGTTATTTTGAGAACACATGATTACTTTGTTAGTATGCTTGGAGTATTATTACTTTTATGTCAATATTAAACTTTTGTCTTGAATCTTATGGATCTGAATATTCTTGCCACAATAAAGAAGATTATATAGATAAATATGTTAGGTAGCATTCCACAACAAAAATTATGTTTTTATCACTTACCTACTCCATGACGAGCGGGAATTAAGCTTGGGGATGCTTGATACGTCTCCAACATATCTATAATTTTCGATTGTTCCATGATATTATATTATCAACCTTGGATGTTTTATATGCATTTATATCCTATTTTATATGATTTTTGGGACTAACCTATTGTAACGCCCCAAGACCGGAGATTCAGATGCCATCCATGGATTCTGGGTTTCGTCAGGTGTTTTGTTTGCTTGCTGCTTTCCCCTTTGCATCATGTGCCTTGCATCATGTCATATGCAACCCGTCTTAAAACCCACTAAATAATTTGTGTGGATCTTCGATCCATTTAAATCGAGGGAAGGGTGACTTCTCTTTATAACATTATCCTCCTAATATTTATGGAGCTATTATAAATATTTCCATTCTTTTGGAATCACCCATAACACACTTGCAAATAATCACATGCCTTTTCTCGCTTCAAGTTCGGTCCCCAAACTTTGTCCATAATTTCTTTAATCGCTTTCCCGGGGCTCCTCCAAAAATCCGAACATTTTTGGACCTTCCTAACCCTCACTTCCTATTCAAACCATTTGATTTTAAATCAAATGAGTTTGAATTTAAAACTTTCAAAAATGCCCACTCCATTTTTCTTGGAACATGCGCATTTTTGCGAGTCCGGGAATATTATTCGCATGCCCAAATTCTTCCTCTAACCTTCTTTTATCTCTTTTCCTTTCTCTTTATTTCTCTATTTTTTTAAAGAAAAGGAAATAGGAGAGAGAGGAGAGAGACCAGTAGGCCGGCCTCTAGGGCCATCCCTAGGCCCAACCAGCCGTGACCGGCCCTTTGTTCCAGCGCAGCCTCTAAGGCCCAACCTCTCCCCTCGCTAACCCTAGCCCTACGCCATCTCGCTCCCTTCTCCCGGTCCCTCTTGCGCCGCCAGGGACAGAGCGCCCACTCTAGATCCCTCCTCTTTCCCTCGTCTCCTCCCTCAGGCCGTCACCACGCACAGAAGACGAAGCCCGATCCCTATGGCCACGCACCCCCACGCCCGGTCCCTCTGTCCGCCACCTCCGCCGCCTTGAAGCCTCTGCTTCTCCTCGCTGGCAAGACTCCTGTGCCTCCTCCATGGCCCTCCTCCTCCGGCCTCCTCGTCGTCCTGCCATGGACACCGAGCTCCAAGCTCCGGCTGACCCTGCCTCCATGACCTTTGCCGAGCAGTCCCTCTCCTGGAGCCGCTCGCTGCTGTTGCTTTCCATCGAGGCGCCAAGTTTCATCGATCTGCAGTCATCTCCCTTGCGCCTTTCCTCCTCGCCGGCGTTCTGCTCGAGGACCAGCCCCGCGCACCCCTGTGCTCGCGGGCAGGGGACCCCAAGAGCGTCACGCTGTCTCCCTGCCTCATCTACAGTGCCAGCGTCAACAACAGAAGTGGAACGGAGCCCCTACCTTGCTCCACCACGTCGCCGACCTCTTGCCGTGGCCTCCTCCTCCCTTCAAGTCCTTGCTGTCAAGCATCATGTCGCAGCCCTGCTACGTTCGTCACCGGAGATCGCCAGATCCGGTCGCGTTGGGTCGGATCCTCCCGTCCCTTCCTTGCTGCTGCCCACCAGAGGCCTTCCATCTCGCGTGTGTTTTGGATCAGCAAGGATGAGACACCAAGAACCCAAGAACCCTACCCGGACCGGCAAGCACCTTCTCCGAGGATTTTGCCAAGTACCGTGACATGAACGACCCTCGAACGCGTCAAGTACCACTAACATCAAGTACCTCTTCGCAAGACCAAGTTCCTCTACGATGCATGTACGACTACACGACGAACCGCCAAGACCCAAGTACCACGACGACCTTCGACTTGTACCCCTACATCGCACCGAAATGCCGAGTTCCTCAACGAGACCCCGAACATTTACGGAACCTTGTGCAACTATGGATGTGAACGACCATCGTTGAACCCAAGTTACTCGGATTCGTCAAGTCCCTCTACGAAAACGTTGTATGACTACTAACGTGGCCGAAGGCCCGTGTACAACGACCGTCGCCGTGGACGACTACTTCCTCTACGAACCCGAACCGCTCCGAGAATGCACCTGGAAGGTATAACCACCAAGATGATGACCCGTGGACGAAAGCATGTGTGTATGAGATGCATGTTTAGTTGTTGTTTGCGCCCGTGTACATTAGTCGTTCCTCCTCGGTTGCCATGCCGTCGACCATGGGAAAACCGGTATCCGGGATCACCCCACCATCCTCGCATGATCCGTTCATCCACATTTTATCTTGCACCGACATCTCAATGAGTTGTCGTGACACCGCTTTTGTTCTGCCATGGAGACCAAATGCTTCTTAATATGCTCTTGTCAACTTTTCCTAAAATTGCATAAAACTTGAGCATGTCATCCGCATCATGTTAACAACATTAATATGGCTTAAATTGTTTTTGCATCAAATTACTAATGCATACGGGGATTTACCGGATTTGTTGTTTGCTATATCCAGCCCCATTTAAATTGTTTAGATAGATAATCCCTTTATGTTTCACCTCTTGACATGCTTAACAACATTTAATATTGTTTGGTACATAACCGAGAGAGAACTAAATAAGTCATGTGGTGTTTTCTTCAATATACAACTCCGTTCCATATTGTGCTCCACTTAACTTGTAGTGTTGTTTGTTGCACTTTGCCATGCCATGCATATTTTAACCGGACATGCATCATACCTGTTTGCTCATCATGCCATGTTATGTGTTGGTTGTTTACTATGTTGTGTGCTTCTTTTCGGTGTTGCTTCTTCGGGTTGGTTCCGATAAGGTCGCGTTTGTGAGGACCCGTTCGTCTATTCTATGTCCATTTGTCTTCTTCATGGACTCGCTCTTCTTCCTTGCGGGATCTCAGGCAAGATGACCATACCCTCGAAATCACTTCTATCTTTGCTTGCTAGTTGCTCGCTCTTTTGCTCTGCCTATGCCGCGATACCTACCACTTGCTTATCATGCCTCCCACATTGTTGAACCAAGCCTCTAACCCACCTTGTCCTAGCAAACCGTTGTTTGGCTATGTTACCGCTTTGCTCAGCCCCTCTTATAGCGTTGTTAGTTGCAGGTGAAGATTGAAGTTTGTTCCCTGTTGGAACATGGAGATGTTGTTCCTTGTTGGAACATGTTTACTTGTTGGGATATCACTATATGTCTTATTTAATTAATGCATGTATATACTTGGTAAAGGGTGGACGGCTCGGCTTTATGCCTGGTGTTTTGTTCCACTCTTGCCGCCCTAGTTTCCGTCATATCGGTGTTATGTTCCTGGATTTTGCGTTCCTTACGCGGTTGGGTAATTATGGGAGCCCCTTGACAGTTCGCCTTAAGTAAAGCTCTTCCAGCAATGCCCAACATTGGTTTTACCATTCGCCACCTAGCCTTTTCTTTTCCCTTGGGAGTCGCTCTCCTGAGGGTCATCATTATTTTACCCCCCCCCCCCAAGCCAGTGCTCCTCTGAGTGTTGGTCCAACTAAGCGATGTCCGAGGCTACCAGGGGCAACTCTGGGCTGGCTTACCCGACGTCTTGCTCATCCGGTGTGCCCTGACAACGAGATATGTGCAGCTCCTATTGGGATTTGTCAGCACATCTGGCTGGTGTTGCTGGTTTAGTTTCACCCTGTCGAAATGTTTTGTAGAACCAGGATACCGGGTCTGATCGGAATGTCTCGGGAGGAGGTCTATTCCTTCGTTGACCGTGAGAGCTTGTGATGGGCTATGTTGGGACACCCCTGCAGGGATTTGAACTTTCGAAAGACGTGCTCGCGGTTATGGGCAGATGGGAATTTGTTAACGTCCGGTTGTAGAAAACCTGAAGTTGACCTTAATTAAAATGAATCAACCGCGTGTGTAACCGTGATGGTCTCTTTCCGGCGGAGTCCGGGAAGTGAACACGGTTGTTGGAGTTATACTTGACGTAGGTTGTTTTAGGATCACTTCTTGATCATACTTTTATCGACCGTGCTTTGCTTTCTCTTCTCTCTCTCATTTGCGTATGTTAGCCACCATATATGCTAGTCGCTTTCTACAGCTCCACCTCATACCTTTACCTTACCCATAGGCTTAAATAGTCTTGATCGCGAGGGTGCGAGATTGCAGAGTCCCCGTGACTCACAGATACTTGCAAAACCAGCTTGCAGGTGCCGATGAGTCCGTGCAGATGACGCAACCAAGCTCAGGAGGAGCTCGATGGAGATCTTGTCCTTTGTGTTGTTCCGTTCTAGTAGATCAGTAGTGGATCCCAGTTGGGGTCGATCGGGGACCTTTGTCGCACTTGGGGTTCTTCTTTTATTTTGGTTCCGTAGTCGGACCTTGATTGTATTTGGATTATGTAATGCTTTATTCATGCAATTGTGTGAAGTGGCGATTGTAAGGCAACTATGTATCTCTTTCCCTTATGTATTACATGGGTTGTGTGAAGATTACCTCACTTGCGACATTGCTTTCAATGCAGTTATGCCTCTAAGTCGTGCTTCGACACGTGGGAGATATAGCCGCATCGAGGGCGTGACAAGTTGGTAATCAGAGCCTTCCCCGACCTTAGGAGCCCCATTGCTTGATCGTTTTTAGCGGCCGAGTTGTGTCTAGAAAAATGTTTTGAGTCATTTAGGAATTATATATCGGAGAGTTTAGGAATTCTTTTTACTTCCCAGTCTCCTCATCGCTCTGGTAAGGCATCCTGATGTAGAGTTTTGACTCTTCTCTTCTCAAATTTCACAAAAAATTATTTTTAGGATCACGCGGGTATCTTGGAATCGTTCCGATGGTTTTGTGACGAGAAGATTGTCTTGGTGCCTCCTGTCAGGGGTTTTGTGGAAGTGTCCCGGGGAGTTGAGCTCCGAGGTGTTGTTGTCATAATTTTATCGTTGCAGTTCTGGAATACCTGAGTTTAGTATGCCGACATCGAAAATCTCTTTTATGCAGTTCGTTGGTGAGATAACCTCGACGCCACCCAGTACTGGGGCGGGAGTTCGGGAGTATTGCCATAACTTGTATAACGGATGCTTTTTGAAGGTTGAGGTAGATGATTTCCGAAGGTTTCTTGGTTATGTGTTGAAGGATGGATACAGCTGGATGTAGGATTTGCTAGTTTTGGGTGAGATATTATGCTTCCCCTGTATCCCCAACACCTGATTGAATAACCGGAAAGGTTCGGGAGTTCCATAAGTGGGAATTCAAGTAGCTCTTAGGATATCTTTCCAACAGATGTATGATATGAAATTGGGGTTCGACGTCTAGTGGTCCACCTATTCACGGTCGATTTTACAGTGGTCTCGTTGTGTCTTAAAGAGTCCTTGGCTATGCCGACTCGGGGACGCTTCGTATGTCATGTGCACTGCCTTGTACATGATGGTGCTGTACGATCGAGCCCGTGTAGGCCCCACCACGAAAACTTCAGACGAAATCTCTATCATATGTTTGTTCTGGCTTATTCTGCAAGCCAATCCTTTGTTTTTGTTTTGAGTTGTGGTATTTGAGTTTCTTCAATGTCAAATGTTGATTCCATACCTTTCCTAAATGGTGTTCTCATACTCCTATGTGAATACTAATCCTTCTCGATCATCGAGTTTGTCGTTTCAATTTCTTTTCACCAGTGTGTTTCTCTTCAAGTGGATCCGATCATTTCAACATCCGCAAGATCAAGTATCAGTTTCTTCTGAACGGTGTTTGTTTCATCCGTCCCCAAGTTGCCTTTGTTTTCCCGCCCACCCACCCTTTTTCTTCGAGGACTCGCATTTCTTAATCAACTATCCATTTTACTGATGTGAAGTCTCTCCATTCTTTTCAATCAATATCCTTATCCGGTCATTCTCATGAAGATTCTAACGGAGATTCAAGTTCGTCACTCTTCACTCATTTTCTTCTCCGGTGGAACCAATTCAAGCTTTCGATGTTGATCATATTCTTTTCCGTATTTTAAATGTCTTCTCTTGCCGGCGTACCTCTTAATCATTCACTTCTCGCTATTCATTTGTTCGGGAGTGCTAAAGATATCTCAGAAGATTCGTGTTTTCCACTCTGCATTCATTCAAGATCTTTCGAGGTTGTTATCTCATTCAATCCATTTAATTCAACCGGTGTTTTCTCTCTTAAATCGTTCAATGGTGTTTCTTTTCAGTGGGCCCTAACCCACAGGTCTTTTCCCAGGATCTTACATGACTCTTCTTATTTTCCCGGAGCTATCCTCAAATCTTCTTTTCAAAGTTTGACGTAAGAATGATTTATCATCAGTCAATTGCCTTTCTCCAAGTTCTTTCAAATTCTTTTCATCGTTGGCTCAACTTTTCCATTCTTCATTCAGGTGTGCCTCAATAATTCTTGGTGGTGCTTCTTGTTTCCATTCTCATCATTTGAAGACCGAAGAAGAGTTTTCCTCCATATCTTGCCCCATTCTCGGCCATCCTCTCATAATTGTTTGATTGTGAGAATTCTTTTCACCTATCCAGAGCAATTCAAGAGTCTTCTCGGTTTGATTATCCGGTGTCCATCAATTCAGGTTTATTCATTCTCAGTTGTTAGTTATCATTCTTCAATACCGGTGCATCACTTAAGTATTCTCTTATCACCTCGTGATTTATTCGTTCTTATGTATCTAGATTGTCTCTAGTATCTTCGTTCATTTCACTATTCTTCCCGATGTTTCTTTATCTTCTCTTAATTCATTTTCAATTCTTACGGTGGTTTGTTCAAGATTCCTCTTCTTACATTATCATACTTCCGTTCTTTCAAATCCTACCGGTGGTTCATCGAAGGCCTCTTCAAGTTTGCGCATTATCTATCTTAATCCTTTCTATGAGAATAAGTAGTATGCCAATTCCTTTGGTTGTCATCAATTTGTATTGGTGGAGGATACGCATAACATAATTCTTATTCTTGCTTCACCTAAATGATGGATTCGTTCCTCCGGAGTTTGTTCACAATAACTAATTCTCGTTGTCAATTGCTCATCTTATCTTTTCCCGGAGTTCCAACCTTCTTTCAATTATATTATCACGGAGATCTCTATCTAAATCATTGCGAGGCTTCAATCTTATTCTTTTCATCAGTCAATTATTTTGGATCATTCTTTTATTACCAGAGTTCTTCATGGAGGTTCTACATGATGGTTCATCAAGGATTTAATCCCTTCTCAAAGTGGTCATTGAGATTCTTTTCAGAGGAACTCAAGCATTCTTTATCTGGCATTTTGAAATGCAATTCTTTCAACCGTATCGTTTGAGGTGGTATTATGTCATTCTTGATAATTTGAGTTCATGTTTTCATGATTCACATGTTGTCATGAATGAGATATTTTAAATCCATCAATCTCGTCATTGAAGTTACCTTGGGTTATATTTCACCTAAAACCTTCCCTAAGGATTGTTGCTATTTACGGTGCTTACCAATGACCCAAGTTCTTCATTTATCCTCCCGGTGAAATAGGTTTTCTCGTCTCCTCGTTCATATCAATCCTATTCTTTTCCCGTGAGTGGCAGGTGGTCACCTCATGATTTGAGATGTATCCCATAAGACCATATAAAGCTTATTCTTTTCGTTGTTGGTTTTCCAACAACTCCATTCTACCATTTGTTGTAAGCATGCTCCCTCAAGATCTTGTTTCTCGTCGTTCATTCCATTCCATTCTTTTTTCTGTTCCGGAGGCATTGTGATGTTGATCTTCTCAACCCATCATCTCGTTTGTCAAAGATCATGTTTTTTTCATGATTGTCCATTTAACCGGAGTGTCGTGCCCTCTTTTCAAGTTCTGTCACCTTACCAAGTTCTTATTCAATTCCTTTTCTTTTCAATCGGAGTGCTGCCCGAAGTTGTTCTTCCTTGTTCCTCTTTTCTAACGGAGTGTTCTCAGCTTCGTCATCTCCGTTGTATTCTATTCTGGATATGGCTTAACCTTTTTTCAGGGTTCTTTGGTTTCACTCGTTTGGGAAAGGAGCAACATAGTTTTACCTCTTATCTTTCTCTTCCGTTGTTCCTCCGGTGCCATTCTAGATCTCGGGACGAGATCCTCTCGTAGTGGTGGAGTGTTGTAACGCCCCAAGACCGGAGATTCAGATGCCATCCATGGATTCTGGGTTTCGTCAGGTGTTTTGTTTGCTTGCTGCTTTCCCCTTTGCATCATGTGCCTTGCATCATGTCATCATGTCATATGCAACCCGTCATAAAACCCACTAAATAATTTGTGTGGATCTTCGATCCATTTAAATCGAGGGAAGGGTGACTTCTCTTTATAACATTATCCTCCTAATATTTATGGAGCTATTATAAATATTTCCATTCTTTTGGAATCACCCATAACACACTTGCAAATAATCACATGCCTTTTCTCGCTCCAAGTTTGGTCCCCAAACTTTGTCCATAATTTCTTTCATCGCTTTCCCGGGGCTCCTCCAAAAATCCGAACGTTTTTGGACCTTCCTAACCCTCACTTCCTATTCAAACCATCTGATTTTAAATCAAATGATTTTGAATTTAAAACTTTCAAGAATGCCCACTCCATTTTTCTTGGAACATGCGCATTTTTGCGAGTCCGGGAATATTATTCGCATGCCCAAATTCTTACTCTAACCTTTTTTTATCTCTTTTCCTTTCTCTTTATTTCTCTATTTTTTTAAAGAAAAGGAAATAGGAGAGAGAGGAGAGAGACTAGCAGGTCGGCCTCTAGGGCCATCCCTAGGCCCAACCATCCGCCGGCCGGCCCTTTCTTCCAGCGCAGCCTCTAAGGCCCAGCCTCTCCCCTTGCTAACCCTAGCCCTACGCCATATCGCTCCCTTCCCCCGATCCCTCTCGTGCCGCCAGGGACAGAGCGCCCGCTCTCGATCCCTCCTCTTTCCCTCGTCTCCTCCCTCAGGCCGTCACCACGCACAGAAGATGGAGCCCGATCCCCATGGTCACGCACCCCCACGCCCGGTCCCTCTGTCCGCTACCTCCGCCACCTTGAAGCCTCTGCTTCTCCTCGCTGGCAAGACTCCTGCGCCTCCTCCATGGCCCTCCTCCTCCGGCCTCCTCGTCGTCCTGCCATGGACGCCGAGCTCGAAGCTCCGGCCGACCCTGCCTCCATGACCTTTGCCGAGTAGTCTCTCTCCTGGAGCCGCTCCCTGCTGTTGCTTTCCATCGAGGCGCCAAGTTCCATCGATCTGCAGTCATCTCCCTCGCGCCTTTCCTCCTCACCAGCGTTCTGCTTGAGGACCAGCCCCGCGCACCCCTGTACTCGCGGGCAGGGGACCCCAAGAGCGCCGCTCCGTCTCCCTGCCACATCTACGGTGCCGGCGTCAACAACAGAAGTGGACCGGAGCCCCTACCTTGCTCCACCACGTCGCCGACCTCTTGCCGTGGCCTCCTCCTTGCTTCAAGTCCTTGCTGTCAAGCATCATGTCGCCGCCCTGCTACGTTCATCACCGGAGATCGCCAGATCCGGTCGCGTTGGGTCGGATCCTCCCGTCCCTGCCTTGCCGCTGCCCACCAGAGGCCTTCCGTCTCGCGTGTGTTTTGGATCAGCAAGGATGAGACACCAAGAACCCAAAAACCCTACCCGGACCGGCAAGCACCTTCTTCGAGGATTTTGCCAAGTACCGTGACATGAACGACCCTCGAACACGTCAAGTACCACTACCGTCAAGTACCTCTTCGCAAGACCAAGTTCCTCTACGATGCATGTATGACTACACGACGAACCGCCAAGACCCAAGTACCACGACGACCTTCGACTTGTACCCCTACATCGCACCGAAACGCCGAGTTCCTCGCCGAGACCCCGAACATTTACGGAACCTTGTGTGACTATGGATGTGAACGACCATCGTTGAACCCAAGTTACTCGGATTCGTCAAGTCCCTCTACGAAAACGTTGTATGACTACTTCCATGGCCGAAGGCCCGTGTACAACGACCGTCGCCGTGGACAACTACTTCCTCTACGAACCCGAACCGCTCCGAGAATACACCTGGAAGGTATAACCGCCGAGACGATGACCCGTGGATGAAAGCATGTGTGTATGAGATGCATGTTTAGTTGTTGTTTTCGCCCGTGTACGTTATTCGTTCCTCCTCGGTTGCCATGCCGTCGACCCATGGGAAAACCGGTATCCGGGATCACCCCACCATCCTCGCATGATCCGTTCATCCACATTTTCTCTTGCACCGACATCTCAATGAGTTGTCGTGACACCCCTTTTGTTCCGCCATGGCGACCAAATGCTTCTTAATATGCTCTTGTCAACTTTTCTTAAAATTGCATAAAACTTGAGCATGTCATCCGCATCATGTTAACAACATTAAGATGGCTTAAATTGTTGTTGCATCAAATTACTAATGCATATGGGTATTTACCGGATTTGTTGTTTGCTATATCCGGCCCCATTTAAATTGTTTAGATAGATAATCCCTTTATGTTTCACCTCTTGACATGCTTAACAACATTTAATATTGTTGGGTACATAAATGAGAGAGAACTAAATAAGTCATGTGGTGTTTTCTTCAATATACAACTCCGTTGCATATTGTGCTCCACTTAACTTGTAGTGTTGTTTGTTGCACTTTGCCATGCCATGCATATTTTAACCAGGCATGCATCATACCTATTTGCGCATCATGCCATGTTATGTGTTGGTTGTTTACTATGTTGTGTGCTTCTTTCCGGTGTTGCTTCTTCGGGTTGGTTCCGATAACGTCGCGTTTGTGAGGACCCGTTCGTCTACGTCCGTTTGTCTTCTTCATGGACTCGCTCTTCTTCCTTGTGGGATCTCAGGCAAGATGACCATACCCTCAAAATCACTTCTATCTTTGCTTGCTAGTTGCTCGCTCTTTTGCTCTTCCTATGCCGCGATACCTACCACTTGCTTATCATGCCTCCCACATTGTTGAACCAAGCCTCTAACCCACCTTGTCCTAGCAAACCGTTGTTTGGCTATGTTACCGCTTTGCTCAGCCCCTCTTATAGCGTTGTTAGTTGCAGGTGAAGATTGAAGTTTGTTCCCTGTTGGAACATGGAGATGTTGTTCCTTGTTGGAACATGTTTACTTGTTGGGATATCACTATATGTCTTATTTAATTAATGCATCTATATAATTGGTAAAGGGTGGAAGGCTCGGCCTTATGCCTGGTGTTTTGTTTCACTCTTGCCGCCCTAGTTTCCATCATATCGGTGTTATGTTCCCAGATTTTGCGTTCCTTACGCGGTTGGGTAATTATGGGAACCCCCTTGACAGTTCGCCTTAAGTAAAGCTCTTCCAGCAATGCCCAACATTGGTTTTACCATTCGCCACCTAGCCTTTTCTTTTCCCTTGGGAGTCAGCGCTCCTGAGGGTCATCATTATTTTACCCCCCGGGCCAGTGCTCCTCTGAGTGTTGGTCCAACTGAGCGATGTCCGAGGCTACCAGGGGCAACTCTGGGCTGGCTTACCCGATGTCTTGCTCATCCGGTGTGCCCTGAGAACGAGATATGTGCAGCTCCTATCGGGATTTGTCGGCACATCTGGGTGGTGTTGCTGGTTCAGTTTTACCCTGTCGAAATGTATTGTAGAACCGGGATACCGGGTCTGATCGGAATGTCTCGGGAGGAGGTCTATTCCTTCGTTGACCGTGAGAGCTTGTGATGGGCTAAGTTGGGACACCCCTGCAGGGATTTGAACTTCGAAAGCCGTGCCCGCGGTTATGGGCAGATGGGAATTTGTTAACGTCCGGTTGTAGAAAACCTGAAGTTGACCTTAATTAAAATGAATCAACCGCATGTGTAACCGTGATGGTCTCTTTCCGGCGGAGTCCGAGAAGTGAACACGGTTGTTGGAGTTATACTTGACGTAGGTTGTTTTAGGATCACTTCTTGATCATACTTTTATCGACCGTGCTTTGCTTTCACTTCTAGCTCTCATTTGCATATGTTAGCCACCATATATGCTAGTCGCTTGCTGTAGCTCCACCTCATACCTTTACCTTACCCATAAGCTTAAATAGTCTTGATCGCGAGGGTGCGAGATTGCTGAGTCCCCGTGACTCACAGATACTTCCAAAACCAGCTTGCAGGTGCCGATGAGTCCGTGCAGATGACGCAACCAAGCTCAGGAGGAGCTCGATGGAGATCTTGTCCTTTGTGTTGTTCCGTTCTAGTAGATCAGTAGTGGAGCCCAGTTGGGGTCGATCGGGGACCTTTGTCACACTTGGGGTTCTTCTTTTATTTTGGTTCCGTAGTCGGACCTTGATTGTATTTGGATGATGTAATGCTTTATTCATGTAATTGTGTGAAGTGGCGATTGTAAGCCAACTATGTATCTCTTTCCCTTATGTATTACATGGGTTGTGTGAAGATTACCTCACTTGCGACATTGCTTTCAATGCAGTTATGCCTCTAAGTCATGCTTTGACACGTGGGAGATATAGCCGCATCGAGGGCGTGACACCTATTAACCTAGAGCCCAGTGCCATTTTCTGTTTTTTCCTTGTTTTTGAGTATCGCATAAAAGGAAAATCAAACGGAGAACATTTTTGGACCAGAAGAAGCCCACGGAGTACCGGAGCTGGGCCAGAAGAGTCCCGAGGCCACCACGAGGGTGGGGGCGCACCCCCCTACCTCGTGGCCGCCTCGGGGATCCCCCTGACTTATTCCCGACTCCAACACCTCTTATATAACCCAAAACTTCCAAAAAGAAACCTAGGTCGGGAGTTCTGCCGCCAGAAGCCTCCGTAGCCACCGAAAACCAATCTACACCCGTTTCGGCACCCTGCCGGAGGGGGGAATCCCTCTCCGATGGCCATCTTCATCATCCCGGTGCTCTCCATGATGAGGATGGAGTAGTTCACGCTCGGGGCTGAGGGTATGTACCAGTAGCTATGTGTTTGATCTCTCTCTCTCTCTCTCTCGTCCTCTTGAGGTGGTACGATCTTGATGTATCGTGACTTTGCTATTATAGTTGGATCTTATGATGTTTCTCCACCTCTACTCTCTTGTAATGGATTGAGTTTCCCCTTTGAAGTTATCTTATCGAATCGAGTCTTTAAGGATTTGAGAGCACTTGATGTATGTCTTCCATGTGCTTATCTGTGGTGACAATGGGATATCACATGATCCACTTGATGTATGTTTTGGTGATCAACTTACGAGTTCCGTGACCTCGTGAACTTATGCATAGGGGTTGGCACACGTTTTCGTCTTGACTCTCCCGTAGAAACTTTGGGGCACTCTTTGGAGTTCTCTGTATTGGTTGAATAGATGAATCTGAGATTGTGTGATGCATATCGTATAATCATACCCATGGATACTTGAGGTGACATTGGAGTATCTAGGTGACATTAGGGTTTTGTTTGATTTGTGTCTTAAGGTGTTATTCTAGTATGAACTCTATGATAGATTGAACGGGAAGAATAGCTTCGTGTTATTTTACTACGGACTCTTGAATAGATTGATCAGAAAGGATAACTTTGAGGTGGTTTCGTACCCTACAATAATCTCTTCATTTGTTCTCTGCTATTAGTTACTTTGGAGTGACTCTTTTTTGCATGATGAGGGATAGTTATATGATCTAATTATGTTATTATTGTTGAGAGAACTTGCACTAGTGAAAGTCTGAACCCTAGGCCTTGTTTCCTAGCATTGCAATACCGTTTACGCTCACTTTTACCACTTGCTACCTTGCTGTTTTTTATATTTTCAGACTACAAAAACCTATATCTGTCATCCATATTGCACTTGTATGATTATCTCTTCGCCGAACTAGTGCACCTATACAATTGACCATTTATTGGGTGTGTTGGGGACACAAGAGACTCTTTGTTATTTGGTTGCAGGGTTGTTTGAGAGAGACCATCTTCATCCTACGCTTCCCACATATTGATAAACCTTAGGTCATCCACTTGAGGGAAATTTGCTACTGTCCTACAAACCTATGCACTTGGAGGCCCAACAACGCCTACAAGAAGAAGGTTGTGTAGTAGACATCATTAATGCTAGTTGGTTTATTCGGTGGAAGATTATATGTTCAGATCCTTTATGCATATTAATACCGCTCTGATTATGAATGTGAATATGATTTGTGAGTATTTACGTTTGTTCCTGAGGACATGGGAGAAGTCTTGCTATAGGTACTCATGTGAATTTGGTATTCGCTCGATATTTTGATGAAATGTATGTTGTCTTTCCTCTAGTGGTGTTATGTGAACGTCGACTACATGACACTTCACCATTGTTTGGGCCTAGGGGAAGGCATTGGGAAGTAATAAGTAGATGATGTGTTGCTATAGTGACAGAAGCTTAAACCCTAGTTTATGCGTTGCTTCGTAAGGGGCTGATTTGGATCCATATGTTTCATGCTATGGTTAGGTTTACCTTAATTCTTCCTTCATAGTTGCGGATTCTTGCGAGAGTGGTTAATCATAAGTGGGATGATTGTCCAAGGAAGGGCAGTAACCAAGCACCGTTCCACCCACATATCGAATTATCAAAGGAACAAACGCGAATCATATGAGCATGATGAAAACTAGCTTGACGATAATTCCCATGTGTCCTCGTGAGCACTTTCCTTTATATAAGAGTTTGTCCAGGCTTGTCCTTGGCTACAAAAAGGATTGGGCCACCTTGCTGCACCTTGTTTACTTTGGTTACTTGTTACTCGTTATGAATTACCTTATCACAAAACTATCTGTTACCGATAATTTCGGTGCCTGGAGAGAATACCTTATTGAAAACTGCTTGTCATTTCCTTCTGCTCTCTTACTTATCAAAAGGACTACAATAGACCCCCCCTATACTTGTGGGTCATCAAGACTCTTTTCTGGCGATGTTACCGGGGAGTGAAGCGCCTTTGGTAGGTGGAATTTGGTAAGGAAAATTTATATAGTGTGCTGAAATTTACTGTCACTTGTTAGTATGGAAAATAATCCTTCGAGGGGCTTGTTCGGGGCATCATCACCCCGACCAGTACAACAAAGAGTTTCTCCTCAACCTACTGAACCTACTGAAAATGTTTACTTTGAAATTCCTTCGGGTATGATAGAGAAACTGCTAGCTAACCCTTTTACAGGAGATGAAACATTACATCTCGATAAGCACCTAATCTATGCCTATGAAGTTTGTGGATTATTTAAGCTTGGAGGTATGTCCGAGGATATTATCAAGAAGAAGGTATTCCCTTTATATTTGAAGGGAAAGGCATTGACATGGTTTAGGCTATGCGATGATATTGGATCATGGAACTACAACTGATTGAAATTGGAATTTCATCAGAAGTTTTATCCTATGCATCTGGTTCATCGTGATCGTAATTATATATATATATATATATATATAATTTTTGGCCTCACGAAGGAGAAAGTATCACTCAAGATTGGGGGAGGCTTAAGTCAATGTTATATTCATGCCCCAATCATGAGCTCTCAAGAGAAATTATTATTCGAAATTTTTATGCTCGGCTTTCTCTCAATAATCGTTCCATGCTCGATACTTCTTGTACTGGTTATTTTATGATGAAGACTATTGAATTCACATGGGATTTATTGGAAAGAATTAAATGCAACTCTGAAGATTGGGAACTCGACGAAGGTAAGGAGTCAGGTATAACACCTAAGTTTGATTGTGTTAAGTCTTTTATAGATACCGATGCTTTTCGTGAACTTAGCACCAAATATCACTACAAAAAAATACACTTCCGTGATGATACGTGTTTGTCACAGTAGGTCGCGTTTTCTGTCATGCATGTACATCAATGACAAAATTATGACAGAATCAAGATAGTCATACCTGTGCTGTCATAGAAGTGTTCCATGACATTGCCAAAATTATTATCACGGAAGTGTCCACTTCCATGACGATAAATCGCGCGTCAGAGAAGTGCTTTCGTCAAGGGTGACCGACACGTGGCATCCACCCTAACGGAATGCCGTTAAGCTATCGGGTTGGATTTTGGATCCTATAGCCCATTAACAGCCACGACCAATGCCAATTTTCCACGTGTAAAATTCTCATTGGCTGACGGATCCACGCGTCAGCTCCGCGTTGGCACAGGTGTCACTCATCCAACGGTCGAGATGGGCCTATGATATGTTGACACGTGGACCGGCCCAAAAGTGGCACACAAAGTTTAAATGGGCCGGCCCAACCGAAGGCCCATAAGATTTAGTGGACCATAATGGGCTGACCCAGCTAAAGGCCCACAAAATTTAGCGGACCATAATGGGCCGGCCCAGCTAAAGGCCCACACGATTTTGCAGACCATAATGGGCTGGCCCAGCTAAAGGCCCATATGATTCTGTAGACCATAATGGGCCGGGCCAGCTAAAGGCCCAACATTCTCTGTCAAATCAGCCCGTCAATGGCCTGTCCTAAACTTGTCATCAACATGACCCATGGTCACTTCTGGCCCGTTAACAGTCCGCTAAGTAATTGGGCCGAATTATGGCCTGGTGTATTTCCGGCCTGTTAAAGGTCCGGCTTCATTTGGGCCAATTTACATGCCATCAAAACTTTCGTCCCATAAACGACCGTGAAGGATTTGGGTCATATTCGGCCATGTCTGACATTCGGCCTGTTAGAGGCCCACTATAGCTTTGGGCCACTTTCGGCCTATTGTCATTTTCGGCCTGTTAACGCTGGACGTAAACCATGGGCCATATGTGGCCCAATGTCATATCGGGCCCATTAACGGTCCATATAAAAATGACGATAATCTAGCCCGACCGAAGTTCCGGCCTGTTAAAGGCTCGTGTATTAGGTCGGTGCATTTACGGCCCGTCCGAATTTCGGCCCGTCAAAGATCCGCATCGTAAATGGGCCACCATTTCGGCCTGCTAAGTCCAGTGGGTTATTTGGCACAATCAGGGCCCAATCTCACTTTAGGTCTATTAAAGGCCTATGTTTTTTATGGGCTAGAGATATTTACACCTGCAAACGGCCTACTTTTACTGAGGGCCCAAATTATGTTCAGGCATGTTAAAGGCCCACTATGGGCACATGCCTACCAGAAAAATATGAAAGCTGATGTTGATTTAGGCCCAGATATTTTTAGTGGGCAACATGCCAATTTCGGCCCATAATCGTTTTTAGCCAAATTGGAATGGGCCCGACGAATGTTGGCATGTTGGGCTCCTACGAAGCTTTCGGCCGAATACATTACTAAGATAAACCTACACTATACAAAAATAGCTTCGTAATTTCTACAGCCTGAGGCAGCATCATAAATGTTGTATCACAACAAAATAAATTCCAACCATACAACAAATGGCCTGTTGGCATAAAGTTTACAGTCCTTCCAGATAAAAGCACCATCATATGTATAGAAGCACAGATCATTTGACCTGGGTGCTAATGTTTGAGGCTCTAGAATCTGATGGAGCATCACGATCTCCACCTTTTTTCCGCCATTGCTCTTGAACAACGAAGCGAATGTCTGATAGTCTGGTTTCAAAACCATTCATATCTTGACGACATTTCTCAACCACTATTCTTGTTTCTGAAACAACGTCCATTAGGGATTGGACTTGTGTCTGGAGCACAGATATATCACTCTGTCTACCAGGAAGATTTTGTTCAGTAGGCGATTTGGACGAGGTTACCTTGACAACCAACCCAGAGTTACGCAGGAAGGTGCTTTTTGCACTGTTAGTGGAGAGATACTGACACACTACAGCAAGAGGTGACACTGTGCCTGTAGTAGCCTCGTCACCTTCAGGTGGTTGTGGCTGTTCAATCATTTGTTACATAGCTTCCTGAAAGTTTGAACTTGTAGATTAGTGTACCAGATAAGTTACTAATGAGACAAAAACAAAAAAAGTAGGTTAAACGTTTATACATAACTTATTTTGGCGAACTACTGTAATACATTAGCATGTATTGTAGTGCCAACTACATAATAAAATCACTTTCGGAACATATGTCCATGTAGCATGCCTACTGTATTGTCTATTTCCTCACATTCGTTGACCTCTAAGGATAAAGATACATGGTTTAAAGTAGGATGAACATAGTATGACATCATTCATATCATGGGCAAACAGATATAAAACAAACAGGATATTTTATCATTGTGTGCGCACGTGAACATAACAACTAGATTACAGATCAAGACCAAAAGAATATCCTTCATCTCTTTTAAACGATGTAAGGTGAGATGATATGATAAGACAACTCTAAATAAAAGTGAACAGAGTAACTGACATTGGCTGCAAACCAAGTAGTTAAATGAACACATCACAGTACCAATCAGTTCAAGGCAGGAGGAGTAAGGACTTACAACAGCGGCTTGAACTGGTGTGCTCATGCCCTTCATCTTGCTGGTGTGGCAATCCTTGAAGATTTGCACTGCATTCGGTTTAGGTTCTTTTTGGTCCGTACGGGATTTCCTCTGTATTTGGAACAAGTCAATATAGATACGATAACATGGCACAAAAAAAGAAGGAAGTAGCAGCTATTTACAAGAGCCTCGCAGTGTGTAATATAGCTACGAGATCCTATTGTCTGTTGGAATTTCACTTTAGAACGGTTGGTTTTGTTCTTCAAATAGTTAGCCTAGAAGAAGATACACTTGTAAGGCACATACATAAATACAAGGTCAATATGTGGTCTGATCAAATACATATAGCCTACCTGATACTTTGGATCAGACCAGTGTTTAATGAGGGCTGTCCAGTCTTCATCTGTAATATATTCCACTGGAGATGTTTGGGTGATTTCATTGTTAGCCTTGCCTTCAAAGTGAGATTTTCTAAGGTGGTACCGATACTGTTGCAAAGCAGACTGAAAAACATGAGTGCATGCTTGTTTAGTTGCATCATCTTTCAGACTGAAAAGAATGTGAGTCTTATTAGGAGGAAGCTAGAAAATATGGGACAGGGCAAGACAATATTACTAATTACGATGAATAACATTAGTTACGGATAAATGGTCAAGGAAGGTGTTAAACTGTGTATTGTCTTTCTCATTCCTGTACTGGATCCACGTTGGGACGATACGTGCATGACACCTAACGGCAACGGCTGCCTTTGATACTAACTTGGCTGACTCTGTAGCATCACGTGGCCTTTTTAATCCTCCTCAAAATGGATCTCCATTCTTCCTCCTTTAGATTTTGTTAATCTGTCAAGCATTATCCCTGATGTCTGTTTCCGCTTGCGCCGTGGTGCTAGTTCAACAACGAATATGGAAAGTGTTAGTGTACATCAAACTATGAGAGTACATATAAAGGAGCATGCAACTTCAACTTGACTCGGTCAGGTACCGTCTTGGTGTTGATGCTCATGAGGTTCATCTAATCTTGCCAAGTCCTGTTGTGTCAGCAGTGCTTCGTAAGTAGTGTTAGGTGTGAAGGCAGCTTGGGAACTGGCCAGTTCCGGAGCAAACGAATGAGTAACTGGTTGAGATGATAGTACAGTTGAAGCGGATGCTGCAGCTGGTGGAGAAGGTGATACTGTGTTTGTAGATTTAGCCGGTGGACTTGGACCTTCTACTACACTATAAGTACCAGCAGAATCTTGACGGCAGAACCTTTTCCGTTTCACCAGATGAGTAACAGCACTCCCTACTATATTATTTTCCTTGCTCTTTTTTGACTTTGCCATGTCAAGCTGTACCCACAACACAAAAGAATAAAATCACTCTTCAGAACTCATTGATGCATGATACAGACAAGCAATACTTTAATGTAAGACAACCGTATGAGGATGGAATATGTAAGAAAAACAAGACGGCATGACATATTCACAGCTACGATGTGCAAACTAAGCAGAAGGATTTTTAATAAAATCGAAGTAATGCCAGCTACACACCATATGAAAGATGCAACCATTATTACTCTGCCAAGTTAAAAGTGTCTTGTCATCAGTGGAAATTCGAAAAACTAGAAGCAGTACAACATAGAAATCAATGCAAGATGCAACCACTATCAAACTGCCATGTTAAAAGCGTCCAATCATGAGTGATTGATGCGGGATACACAACAACAGTACTTTGATGTAAGAACATGGTATGATAGATAGATGGAGTGTATTCTAGACACAGAAAGCCATGTCATATGCACATGTATAACATATAAACTCAGCAGGTGCAATTTAATCAAAATAGAAGAAATACAGGCTAGACAACATATGCAACATGAAACCAATTATCACATTGTCAACTTAGAGCAAGCACCTGTGATGGTGGAGTACGGGAGATGAACTCATCATGTAGACTTGGGACATCAACTTCATTAGAAGTAGCAGTGGCAAATCTAGAGAGTCTTTTTTTGCGTCGGTGCAGAGGACCACCAACATCCCCTAACTTACTCATTTCCTTCCTATTTTCTGATATTGCCTTATGAAGTCAAAAACACAAGAAGATGAATAAAATTAGCTCTGCATAACTGGTTGATGCATGATACAGACGAACACTACTTTGATGTGAGGCAAGCGCGGGATAGGAGGATGGAATATATACAAAAAAAGACAGCGTTTCATATTCACACGTACGATAGGAGGATGGAATATGTATGAAAAAACAGTAAGCAGAAGGCATTTCAACAAAATTAGAAGAAATGAAAGCTAGGCACCATATGAACATGCAACCAATATCACTCTATCAGGTAAAAAGTTTCGTCGTAAGTGCCATTTCAAGAAATTAGAAGCAGTACAAGCTAGAAGATAATGCAAGATGCAACCTACATCACAGTCCCAAGTTAAATGTGTTTTATGGGTAAGTGATCATTGTAGGTATAAGTTGTAAGCTACGCAGATGCAATTCAACATAATCAGAAGCAATACAAACTAGACATCATAAGGAAAACGCAACCACGTATGACAGTTCCAAGTAGGAGCAAGCACCTGTGATGGTGGAGTAGGGGAGATGTGCTCATCATGTACACGTATGTTCTAGAAATAGGAACACGTGTCATATTCACAGGCATTATGTGTAAAGTAAGCAGATGCAGTTCAAGTTAGAAGCAATACAAGCTAGACATCATACGCAACATGCAACCACATATAATAGCAAGTTAGAGCAAGCACCTGTGATGGTGGAGTAGGGGAGATGTGCTCATCATCTACACAGCTACATTGACTATCCAGCCTTGTGTCGTCTTGCGAATCTTGTTGGGAGGATGGCGGAGTAGAATCTGTAGAGACCCCCTGTTTGACTTGCTCTGAAGGACCACCATCATCGAATGCCTTGCCAATTTCCATCAGCTTTATTGATTTTGCATTGTGAGGTCATACCGACAAGAAAAAGGAATATCATTTGCTCTTCAGAACTCATTCATGCATGATACTGACGAACACTACTTTGATGAAAGGCAAAGTCATGATACGAGGATGGTATATGTACGAAAAAATGGACGGCTTGACATATTCACACCTATGATGTGGTAACTAAGCAGAAGGCACTTCAACAAATTAGAAACACTGCAAGACACCATATGGAAGGTGCAATCAATATCACTCTGCCAAGTTAAAATTGTCTCATCATAGGTGGCGTTCAAGATGCAAACCAGTATCACACTGCCAACTTAAAGGTGTCCCATCATAAGTGACTGATGCAGGATACACAAGAAGAGTAGTTTCATGTAAGAACATGGTGTGATAGACAGATATAGTATGTACCAAAAATAGGACAACATGTCATATTCACATGTATCATGTGTAAGCTAACCAGATGCAGTTTACACTAATTAGGAGAAATACGAGCTAGACACCATATGCAACATGCAACTAGATATCACACTGCCAAGTTAGAGCAAGCACCTTGGATGGTGGAGTAGGGGAGCGGAGACTTCGACCTTGTAATGCACTATCAGTACAAGGAGAATCAGTACAAGTGCTTCGTTTACGTTGCTGCGGAGGACCACCATCATCGCCTTCCTTACTCTTTTCCTTCCTCTTTCTTGATTTTGGCTTGTCAAGTCAAACCCACAAGAAAAAGGAATAAAATTTGCTCTTCAGAACTCATTGATGCATGATACTGACGAACACTACTTTCATGTAAGGCAGCCGCATGATAGGAGGATGGAATATGTATGAAAAACAGGACAGCGTGGCATATTGACATGTATGATGTATAAAGTGTAAACTAAGCACAAGTTGCTTGAACTTGTTAGAATTGATGCAAGCTAGAAACCATATGAAAGATGAGACCAATATCACTCTCCCAAATTAAAAGGGTGCCCTAACAAATGTATTTGACCAAATTAGAAGCAATACATGGCAACAGGCTAGAAATAAAATGCAATATGCAACGAATAAAGGTGACTCATCGTAAGTGATTGATGCAGGATACAGAAGAGAGGTAGTTTCATGTAAGAACAAGGTTAACACATAGATGTAGTGTGTAGCAAAAATAGGAAGGCATGTCATATTCACAGGTATAGTGTGTAAACTAAGCAGATGCAATTTACCCTAATTAGAAGCATTACAAGCTAGACACCGTATGCAACATGCAACCACATATCACACTGCGAAGTTAGAGCAAGCACTTGTGATGGTGGTGTAGGGGAAGTGCGGTCTTCAGGTACAGAGCTATGTTCAATATCTTCATTTAGGCTTGCTGTTTCTTGAGAATCATGTGGAGCGGATGAAATTGCATTCTTTATAAGAGTATTGCGTCTCATATTAACCCACGCGCGTGACTGTCTCATCATAAGCGATAGACGCAGGATACACAAGAACAGTAGTTTGATGTAAGAACATGGTGTGATAGGCAGATGTAGTATGTACCAAAAACAGGAAGGCATGTCATATTCACATGTATAATGTGTAAGCTAAGGAGATGCAATTTAGCAAATTAGGAGCATTGATGAGGGATACACAAGAAAAGTAGTTTCATGTAAGAACATGGTTAATAGAAAGACGTAGTATGTACCAAAAACAGGAAGGCATGTCATATTCACATGTATAATGTGTCGGGTTTCGGGTTCCGGTAGAACCTTGAGGTTCGAACACTGGGGTGCGCGTAGAGATCTCTCCCCTACCGATCTACGTCTAATCCTCTCGTGCGAACTAAGATGAAAATGATGAACAACACAAGAGACACGAGGTTTATACTGGTTCGGGCCACCGTTGTGGTGTAATACCCTACTCTAGTGTGTGGTGTGGTGGATTGCCTCTGGGGCTGATGATGGACAGTACAAGGGAAGAACAACCTCACGAGAGGTGTTCTTGAGATGGTGCGATGAACTGCTAGGGTGAGTTCATCGCCTCTCTCTCTCTCTCTGCTAGGGTTCTACCAGATCTCTCGATGTTCTTGGGGTGTCTAGATATCTCTCGGGGTCTCTAGATGTCTCTACTATGTGGTGGCTAGCTCTATTTATAGAGGCCCTGGGCCTCTCCCCAAATAATGAGCGGGAAGGGCGCCAACAATTGGCCATT
The DNA here is from genome assembly GCF_003073215.2 of Triticum urartu. NCBI lineage: Eukaryota > Viridiplantae > Streptophyta > Magnoliopsida > Poales > Poaceae > Triticum > Triticum urartu. The sequence continues at coordinate 413,228,840 of NC_053027.1, read as the reverse complement.
TCGAAGGGGAACATCTAGTACAAGTTATCCTGACCAAAGGTTGTCTTCGGCTGCCAAAAGCACTGGCGATGATGCCGTCTTGGGCTCCACGATGACCTCCGTCCTGCCGTCCGGCTGGTCTTGGTCTCTTTGCACCGGAATAGTAACATTTGCCTCATGCCTTGGCATGTGCTTGCCCCCTTTGCACCAAAGGGGAAACAAGGACACTGCGTAGGCCGGCGCCCGCCTGGCGCTCGCTTGGTCTCAATCGTCATGGCTTGCGTCACGGGTTCCTCGCGAGGTACCCCTGCCTTGATCTCTCCGCCTCCTCGCGAGCCTGCCTGATGAGGCTGCCTCTGAGGAATCTTCCTGTCGTCTGCCCCGCGAGGCTTGGCCTATCGCGAGGGTCTTTGAGTTTGAGCTGATGAAGATGGGCCGCGCTGGGCCCCCGCTTGAGCCACGCCGCAGGCCGTAGGCAGGCAAGTCTGGGGACCCCCGTTCCCAGAATGACGACAATAGCCCCCGGGCGCAAGGCGCGTGCGGGCTTGGCTCAGCAGAGAAGCGGAGGGGCAAGCGTGAAGCGTCGCGGGCTCTAACAGCCTGCGGCCTTGGGCGCCGCGTGGCGATTGATTGGGCCTGGGCATCTGTACTTCCCACAACGCCTCGGCAACTGCACGACTGACAAAAGGGGGTGCCCTGGCCAGGCTTACTCGCCCCGCTCTCTGTCTTGCCCTAGATCCCCTCTCTCGCTTTCCTCCTTCTTGCTCCCGAAATCCTCCAGATCTGTCTCAATCCTTCGCGTCCGGCACACCATGGCGACTCGCAAGTCCCCGGCTGATGCTTGGTACTCGCCAGCCCTGGATTCCCCGAATTTGTCGAAGAAGAACCTCGCCCTCGCGCGCCTGATGACGGTGGCGCAGGGCAGCGAGGGGGCGACTGTGCTCAAGGTCGGCTCCGACCAGCCTGAGGGCAAGGGGAGCACCTTCTACCCGTTCTTCGTGAGCGCCATCGTCACCGGTCTGGTGCCTCCTTTCTCTAAGTTCTTCTTTGTCTTTCTCCACCAATACAACTTGCAGGCGCTGCATCTCCACCCCAACTCTGTCCTTCTCCTTGCGATTGTTGCCTACTATTGCGAGGCTCATGTTGGTGTGAAGCCCTCGGTGGCCTTGCTACGGCACTTTTTCTCCCTCCAGGTTTCTGGTGCTCAGGTCTCTGCATGCGCGAGCTTCATTGCCTATTCTAGATCCAACGCCATCTCGAAGCCTGGGAAGAGGATTGAAGGCTACCGGAGCAAGTGGGTCATGATGGATGTTTGCGCCTCCACCCTCGTCTGGTATTGCCCACGGGGCAACCTAAGTCCGTTGATGCATGGTCCCTCGCGGAGCTCGTCAACCCTCGCGCGAAGGCGGTGTTGAGGATGATGAATGCGGACCTGAGACCAAGCAACTCGGAGGCGGCGAAGCTGACCGGGGCTACGCTCCTGAGGAAGTTCTTTTAGCACCGGGTGGCTCCGCTCCAGGAGCACCCACTCCCACTGTGAGGGCTTGGAGGAGCAGACGCCGCCCTGCGCCTGAGCTCCGAGTCCCTGACTGACGAGGATCTGGCTGCGACCCTCCATTCCTTGGTTGGGGGAGACGTGGTGAGCCCGGTGGGCACCCCCGTCCCCCTGTTCCTTCGTGATGATTGGGAGCTGGTGGTGAAGCCATGCCCACCTTCAATGGTGAGGGGCTGGTGCCGCGGCAGCTCCCGAAGATCTGGCCGTCTTGGCGACGGTGAACTTGTCCTCCGGCAGCTCCAGCGGGAAAGAGGAGGAAGAAGAGGCGGAGGAGGAAGCGTCCGACCCGGAGGAGAAAGGCGAGGATTGGGGGGAGTCCTTCCCTTGGTGCAGGTCCTAGGCCCTCCGCTCCATGCCGGACGACGACGAGGCCAGCGCCAGGCGAGGAAGGGAGGTCTCTTCCTTGGTCACGAGGAAGGGCAGGTCGAGCCTGGTTCCCCCAGGGTCTGCTCTGGTCCCTGGGGGTCCAAGGCCAGCTCCATCTCTCCTGACGCACCTTCTGCTTCCGGGCCCTCCAAGGCTGACCCCTGCTGCAGGCTCTCGGGCTTCAAGTATGGCTAGAAGTTGCTTGGGTCCACGGACGACGTCCATTAAGTGCTCAATTCGTGCTCTACTTGGCTTCTGCCGCTGAGGCTTGACGTTTGCGCTCTTTCACCAGGCCGGCACCTGCGGCCAAGAAGTTGAAGGAGGCTTCTGCGGCCCTGCTTGGGGCGAATCCGTCTGCCGGCGAGACGCCTTCGGCTGTTGGGGGAGAGGACGGTGAGGCCCGCGCCTCTCCGACCCAACCGCCCTCGCGTGGCCAACTGGGGCACCCCGGCGAGGAGTCAGCCCTCGTGGCCCCACTGGACCTGGAGTCGACTGTGCCTGATGCTGCGGCCGTGGCGGCCAAGGCTCAGGAGGTCCCTTCCTGCCAAGCCGTGGCCACACTGCCATCTTCTCCGCCTGCTCCACTGGTTCTTGTCTCTTCTGCTCCCTCCGCTGTTGTCCTGAACCAGGTTGCCAACGAGCTGAGCCAACTGCGGGGGGATCTCCTGAGCGTGGACCTTCGTCTGGTGGCCGGGCGCCTGGAGTTGGCCTCTGGCTGGGCCCGTTCTGCTGCTTCTGTTCGAGCGGTGCTGAGCCAGGCCGTGTCGTCCTCCGATGAGGAGAGGCGGGCCGCCAACCAAGCCAAGGCCGCTCGCGATGCTGCCCTGGGCGATGTCGCAAATGCCTAGGGCCGCTGCAAGACGCTTGAGGCCGAGCTGCAGGGCCTGCGCGACGAGCTCGCCAAGGAGGTGCGCAGCCGCCAGGAGAAGGAGAAGGAGATGAAGGCTAGGGAGGCCGCCGCCAAGGACTGGGACACCAAGCTTGATGTCCGCCACAGCCGACTGGAGACGCTGGAGCAGTCGCTGAAGGTAGAGAGGACCGAGCTGGACGCCAAGGCAAAGGTCCTGACGGAGGACCGGGCGGCCTTCGCGGAGCTGGAGAAGAAGGCTCGAGGCATACTGAAGACGTTGTATGAGAGCGGCCTGGAGGAGCCGTTGCCTGGTGCGGAGGACGACCCCGCCAAGCTGCTCCCCTTCCTGGTTGATGCACTTGAGGATGTCGCAGACGTACTTGGCCCAACGGTCGAGGCCGAGGCGTGTGCCCTGTCTTCTGTGGTGCTGACGCGTGTCCTCAGCCATGTCTACCTGCGCGACCCCGACGTCGACTTCGACAGCCTGCTGGAGCCCGTGAGTGGCGACCGTGCCGCTGCCGCCGCTGAGGCCATGAGGGGCCGAGCCGAGGTTTTGCTGGGGAAGTTTTGGTCCCCCAGCGTCCTGCCCGGGCGCGGTGCCGCCGGCCTTGCAACCTCAAGAGGCGCAGCCATCCAGCGTGACTCCACCACCAGTGACGGCGTTACTGGGGAGTGATTCCTTCGCGACTTCCATCATGTTTTATTTCTGCACATGCACCATGCCTCGCGGAGGCGTTAAAACATGTGTTTGGCGTTGTTGAACAATCTTATGGCTTGTAATATTTTCTTTGAATTTCCCGGAATTTGCATTTTCCTCTCCTACTTGTTTACGCTCTACGTCGACAGGGCCCGTCCCCGCGCGTACCTCACCCAGCGTTAACCCCGACCAGAAATCAAGGACGGGACTAAGGAGTGAGGGGCTACGTTGCAAGTTAGGCTCCTGAGTCGCGATGCTCAGGAGTCCCCCTTGACGCGCGAGCAACAAGTAGGGAAGGGGGAGCGAGGAGTGGATTGATTGTTCTGCGTCGGCAGGGCCCGGCCCCATGCATACCCCACCCAGCGTTAGCCCCGACCGGAAACCAAGGACGGGACTAAGGAGTGAGGGGCTACGTGGCAAGTTAGGCTCCTGAGTCGCGATGCTCAGGAGTCCCCCTGGACGCTCAAACGGGTTTCGTACCTTGGCTCCGCTTGGGAAGTGGCGCGCGATGACCAGTTCCAAGGGACCTGGCTGGGTGGTGTGCGCTCGGGCGAGGCCCGGGCGTAGCCCCCGTGTCCAGCCCCCTTGCGCGGCACTCCCGAGGGGAGGCGTTGCGATGGTGCCGGACACTGAGCCTTGGGCTCCCTGAGGTTGGTACGGCCATGGGCCGCCCTCAGTTGTTTATCACCAGCGCGGAGCATAGCACTTCCGTATGTGTACAGGCATAGCCGCTCCTCGGCAGTGTCGTCAGCCAGCGCGGAGCATGGTGCTTCCACTGGTGCGTGGGAGGGGGCTCCCCTCCGGGAGGAGCCCCCGGGGCGTGTACAGCCCCGCCCTGACACGTGGCCGGCACGGTAGGGCTAGGAGAGGTGTATCTAGGCACCCATGAGCCAGCGCGGGACTCACGAGGCCCTACCTCGAGGCGGGTTGCGCCTGGCTCTGGGCCTTTATCAATTGGTGTGTTCCTGCAGGGTTGTTAGAATGCAAATGCTCTACGTCCTCAGGTCCCGGCCCCCGAGCAAGATCAGCCGCAGCTGGTATGACAGGTCGCAATGTCGTGGGTCAAGGCCAGGGGGTGAGGGCTGGAGAGCCAGTAAGAGCCCATGAGTCCCGATGCTCAGGCGCCCCCCTTTTAACGTGCAAGCGCTTTGCACGACGACAAGCAGTAGGTGATAATTATGGGAATCAGATTAAGCATGAAAGAACAACTTCATCCTAGGGTAAACGCTGGAAAAGCAACTGCCGCTGGGTCGGGCCCGAGCGGTGTGGGGATGATGCAGCCCGAGGGGCGCCCCCAACACGGTAAATAAAGAGCATAAACAAAATGGATACATGCCGCGGGGACGGACCCACGCGGCCTGGGAATGGTGCAGCCCTGTGGGTGCTCCCAGCTGAAAGTAGAACTCTGAAAGATGTCACCTAGTACTGTTGAAGATGAAGTGATGCTAAGGAAGTGAGCGATGCGCGGTGAAGATGTCGGCCCTCATGAGCCCCCAGGCCCAGGGGCCTCGGGAGGCTCTGGTGGCACGTGCAGGTCTATGGGGACCATCGCCACCTCCGCCAGGACCGCGCGATGCCTGACCACCTGAGCCTCCAGAATGCTCCTCAGCAGGCGCTGATGTGCGGCGACCGCGCTCGGCAGGCCGAAGGGCATGCGAACGTAGCTGTGGGGTGGTCCCACGCAGTGCCCTACGGCCGAAGGCCATAGGCGCTCCTGGGATGCAGCTCGGTTGAGCCCTGGTATGTCGACGCAGACGCGCAGTCCTCCATCATCGCCTGGATGTCGGGCCACGGTAGGCAAGCGGTGGCTGCCGCGCATGACGCTGGACTCTTGTAGCTCTTGGGTGTTCCTTGCGATGAACTCTTGAGGGTTTTGTCTCTCTTGACTTGTACCTTTCTGAGGGAAGCGTGCCTGAAAGCACCCCTACAAGTGGTACCCGAGCGCCTCCCCCGTGACCTTGGCAAGGTCGGTGGCTCTCCAAGAGAGAGCCCCCGAGCCCTGCCTGAGGAGGGTGCCGGGCACGCCTTCCTATGCACGAGAGGGCGGCGCTCCCTGATCGGGCGTGAATCCTGACGCAATACCTCCGGAGGTGCCTGCTTCCTTATGGCTCTGGCCAGGTGAGGTCTTCTTCTTCTTGAGGGTCGCCTCGGGAGGCCTCCCGCTCCTGCGATCTGGGTCTTCGATTGCTGCGGCTTGGAACGCACGCTCGAGCGAGCACACTGCGTCCCTTTCTTCACAGGGTACAGTGATGACTCCACCGCTTCCTGGCATCTTGAGGACATTATAACCATGATGAGTCACTGCCATGAACTTGGCTAGGGCTGGGTACCCGAGGATGGTGTTGTACGGCAGGCGGATGTGAGCGACGTCGAAGTCGATGAGCTCGGTGCGGTAGTTGTTGCGTTGCCCGAAGGTGACCGGAAGGTGAACCTACCCAATTGGAACAGTGGAACCATCGGTGACTCCTGAGAAAGGCTTGGTCGGCTGAAGCTGGTCGTATGGCACTCGGAGATTGTGGAACATCTCGACGGATAGGACGTTGAGTCCTGCTCCGTCATCGATGAGGGTCTTGGTGACCTGCACGTTGTTGATGACTGGGGAGCAAAGCATCGGGAGGACTCCGGCCATTGCCGCACACTTGAGATGGTCTGTGGAACTGAATGTGATCGCGCACGAAGAGCACCTGAGAGGGCGCGTGGCCTCATGCTTGGGAAGGACTGCATTCACCTCGCGAGCAAACTGCTTGAAGATGCAATGTGAGGCTGGGGCCTGGGTGCCGCCCAGGATGCAAGCAATTGCACGCGGCTCTTGGAAGCCCCCAGCCCCATCATCTTGGTGTTGGTCTTCGTTCCTCCTCGGTGGAGGCGGCAGAGGAGGGAGGCCTGCGTTGCCGTGGGGACGGTCCTCACGAGGCTGGTCCCTCCAGCCTCCCTCACGAGGCTGGTCCTGCCAGTGGTCCTCACGAGGGCGGTCACGCCATCCCTAGCGAAGGCCACGGTCTTCCCATCGTCCATCGCCTCTTCCTCCTCCTCAGCCATAGCCCCTGTCGTTGCGCTCTGGGCGACGGCCGATTCGCCCATCTCGCACGGCTCTGAGCTCTTGACATCCATTGGTGTTGTGGGTGTGGAGGTCGTGGTACACGCAGTACCGTCCGCCCTTAGATGACTCAGGATGATCCCTGCCTCACTTGGTGTCCGGTTCCGCTGCTAGCACGGCAGCCCCTTGCGCTTCACGTCCTTGGCCTTGAGCTTCTTTTCTTCCGGGTCGGCTGCCAGGAGCTCGAGGAGGGAGAGACGCCCTTCCTCAGCCCTGGCGCACTTGGTCGCCAAGTTGAACAGCTCCAGGGATGTGCACAGGTCTTCATGGATTGCTAGCTCTTCCTTCATCTTGACGTCGCGCACGCCGTCGGAGAAGGCTGAGATGATGGCTTCTTCAGTCACCTTGGGGATCTTGAGGCGAGCGTAGTTGAAGCGCTGGATGTACTTCTGCAGGGTTTCTCCTGGCTGTTGCTTGATGCGGCGCAGGTCGCTCACGGCCGGGGGCCGGTCGTGAGTGCCCTGGAAGTTGGTGATGAAGCGGGTGCGCATCTCGCTCCAGGAGGAGATCGTGCCGGGAGCTAGGTTTAGGAGCCAGGTGCAGGCGCCGTCCTTGGGCGCCATGGGGAACCAATTCGCCATGACCTTCTCATCTCCGTTGGCGGCTACGATGCCCAGCTCGTAGAGCTATAGGAACTCCGTGGGGTCCGTTGTGCCATCGTAGCGGGGAGGGAGGTCAGGCTTGAACTTGCCTGGACATGTGACACCGCGCAACTCGGGGGTGAAGGCGAGGCAGCCCGCCGTGACCACCGGCGCCCTTTGCTGGTGCTGGACTCGTTCTTGCGGGTCACCACGCACCGCCACTGGGAGCAGCGCGGGGTTTTGTCATGGAGGTGCTGGGGCACGATCTTGGCGCGCCGACGCTGGGAGCGCGCGAGCACCTTCCCGGGGACGTGGGATCTCTTGGCAGCTACCTTCTTGCTGTGCTGGTGCTGAACGTGGAGGGTCTCGCCCTAGGGCTGCGCGCCTTGGAGCCAAGTCACCTTCTTGGGGAGGAGGCGGCAGAGGCGCCTCCTGATCCTCGCCCCCTGCACAGGACGGAGGGCGAGGCAGCGAGAGGGACCGCGAGGGGGAGCCCCCTGCGGCACTGACGAGCTTGGTCATGCGGGCGAGCCAGTGCTCGTAGAGCTTGTCGACGGGGCGATAGTGCAGGAGCTCCCGCGCCAAGAGCAGTGAGGCGTGCGCGTCCATGGGTGTGCGGCGGGCATGGGACGGCGAGCCAGCTGGAGTCAGCGACGTGGTGGTGGTGCGGCCAGCCTGCCACACCGAGGGGTGCTGGGACGAGGCCTGCTGCTCGTTCCCCGCCGGGCCGGTGGCGGCGTTGGCGGCGGGCGACGGGGAATGACGAGGGGGGCCGCCGAAGGGCGCCGTCTGGGCGACGCGAGTGGCGTGAGCAGCCCGACGCTTGGCGCGAGCCCGACGAGCGTCAGCCATGGACACGACGGAAGATCACACGCGAACAGCGGAAGGAAGATTCCGGCGCACCCCTATCCTGGCGCGCCAAATGTCGGGTTTCGGGTTCCGGCAGACCCTTGAGGTTCGAACACTGGGGTGCATGTGGAGATCTTTCCCCTACCGATCTACGTCTGATCCTCTCGTGCAAACTAAGATGAAAATGATGAACAACACAAGAGACACGAGGTTTATACTGGTTCGGGCCACCGTTGTGGTGTAATACCCTACTCCAATGTGTGGTGTGGTGGATTGCCTCTGGGGCTGATGATGGACAGTACAAGGGAGGAACAGCCTCGTGAGAGGTGTTCTTGAGCTGGTGCGATGAACTGCTAGGGTGAGTTCATCGCCTCTCTCTCTCTCTCTGCTAGGGTTCTACCAGATCTCTCGATGTTCTTGGGGTGTCTAGATATCTCTCGGGGTCTCTAGATGTCTCTACTATGTGGTGGCTAGCTCTATTTATAGAGGCCCTGGGCCTCTCCCCAAATAATGAGCGGGAAGGGCGCCAACAATTGGCCATTTCGAAGGGGAACATCTAGTACAAGTTATCCTGACCAAAGGTTGTCTTCGGCTGCCAAAAGCACTCGCGATGACGCTGTCTTGGGCTCCACGGTGACCTCCGTCCTACCGTCCGGCTGGTCTTGGTCTCGTTGCACCGGAATTGTAACCTTTGCCTCATGCCTTGGCCTGTGCTTGCCCCCTTTGCACCAAAGGGGAAACAAGGACACTGCGCAGGCCAGCGCCCGCTTGGCGCCTGCCTGGTCTCGATCGTCAGGGCTTGCGTCAGGGGTTGCTCGCGAGGTACCCCTGCCTTGATCTCTCCGCCTCCTCGCGAGCCTGCCTGATGAGGCTTCCTCTGAGGAAGCCTCCTGTCATCCGCCCTGTGAGGCTTGGCCCCTCGCAAGGGTCTTTGAGCTTGAGCTGATGAAGATGGGCCGCGCTAGGCCCCCGCTTGAGCCATGCCGCAGGCCGCAGGCAGGCAAGTCTGGGGACCCCATTCCCAGAACGCCGACATAATGTGTTAACTAAGCAAATGCAATTTACCCTAATTATAAGCATTACAAGGTAGACACCATATCCAACATGCAACCACATATCACACTGCCAAGTAAGAGCAAGCACCTGCGATGTTGGTGTGGGGGAATTGCGGTGATCAACTAGAGATCTATGTTGACTATCTTCGTTTAGCCTTGCTATTTCTTGAGAATCATGTGGGGAGGATGACACTGCACTCTTTAAACGAGTAGGGCGTCTCACAGTAACCCACTCGGGTGACTGTCTCATCATAAGTGATTGACGAGGGATACAAAAGAGCATTAGTTTGATGTACGAACATGGTTAATAGACATATGTAGTATGTATCAAAAAAAGGAAGGCATGTCATTATCAAAGGTATAATGTGTAAAGTAAGCAGATGCAATTTAACCAAATTGGAAGCAATAGAAGATAGACACCATATGCAACATACAACCACATTTGACAGCGCGAAGTTAAAGCAAGCACCTAGGATGGTTGTGTGTGGCAATTGAGATCATCAACTGCAGAGCTACGTTTACTGTCTCCATCTGCTGACACTGCACCCATTAGAGCGATGAAACGCTTAGTGCTTATCATCGAATTACACTGGAGTGACTTCTGTCTTTTCTTTTCTGCATTCATCAACACTGCGTCAGAGTCTGAAATAGCCATGAATAAAAAAACAATAGTGTGAGTATGGGTGAAGTGTGTGCATAATTAGTACAGTGTAAAGGTAGCAGATTGCAGGTCGGTGAGAAATAAATGACGGGAGACATATGATAGCTGTACAACATGCATGGCACACTAAATTACTACAAGATTCTATGAAAATAACAGTCGACTGAAAGAAAATAGGTCAGTCCATTTTTTCTGCACCGTTTGATGTACAAAGAATGGGCAGATCGCCTTCATCTACCTCCAGCCAGTCAGTGTTGACGATCTTCCTTGAAATGCCAGCGACCACCGCCCCAGTATTCCTCCCCTGCCTGCGCCATGCCCTCAACCTCACCGCACCGCCGTGCTTGGCACTGCCCCCCGGCCATCCATTCAAGCCCCGCCGACCTCCAGATCGGGCGCAAGGTGCTCCTGGGCCCCACACCCCTATGATAGACACCGATGCGCCGCTTCCCCGGGGAACAGGCGGACTAGGTGCTCCGCGCGCCTAAGCGGGTGCTGCTTCTTTTAATTGCGGTTCGACTGACCCTAAATTGAAATCCAGGCGGGCTACTAACCTCTAGTGAAGGTGAAATAGTAAAACGGAGGAAACCTTGTGCATTTAGTATCACAAAGAAGATGCAGTAAGAAGCGCTCAACTAGTTTCTTTCATGGGATGAATACGGTGTGAGCGGAGACGTAAGATTTGCACGAATAAGGAAAGAGGAGTACCTCTTTCTGCTGGCAGTGCTGTGTCCTCCTTCTGTTTTTCTGACGATCTTCTTGTTGTTCGCCGGAAACAAGAAGTTGTGGAGGACGGTGCAGCCTTGGATGAACCCATGGCCAAGTTGTTGAGTGTGGTGCGGTGGCCGTCTGTCGGCGGCGGGGAAGCAGGTCCGAGGCGGCGAACGACGGCGTAGCGGGAAAAACTCCGGTGCGGTGGATGGTTGTGACAGTGGAGCCGCAGCAGTGAGGCGCAAGACGGCGTGGTCGGAGTGGTTCTGGTACAGCGCACGTCAGCAGCGGCGTCGTGGAGGCAGCTCTGCCTCGGCTTCAGCTGCTAAGTCCTTGAGGGCATTGCGGTTGCGGTTGCGTTGGACGAAGACGTCAGGGTATTGGCTCTGGTGTGATGGAGGAGGGCGGCGGTGGATTGTCCACTATGGGGTGGAGGACGGAGGAGGCTGGGGTTTCGCGGCTGGTGTAGAGGGCGTTTTCGCGCCCACGGAGTATGAATGGGGAAATGGAGGGAGGTGGGGAACTAAGGGGGAACAATGTTTTGGTTTGAGACGCGCTTGTTTGAAATTTGGGAAAAGTTAGAAACTTTGCCCCCATCTAAAATTTCGGACATATTGTGGGTTGGGGGTAGGACAGTCATGTCAGGTGTCCCAAATGTGCGCGGGATAGATTTCGGCCGAGCGCATGGGTAGGCACCCACGGCGTATGAATGCTTTTTGGAGGCGGTTGAGACTGGCGTCTTGGTGAAGTTACAAACCTACCCCGGTTTAGACCTTTGGACATCGGGCCGATAGACTACATGGGCCAGAGTCAGGATAGTAATTTCCTACCACCAAAACATTAGTCTCGCGCGGTTTCAGGTGACCAGAGGCCTATTTGGCGCTTCGTTCAATATTTGGGAGAAGAAGCATTAACGTTTTCGGTTCTCTTGAATTGAACTTTCAGGATTTGTCAAACTTTACAAATCTTTACTCTTGAAAATCCTAAAGCTATAATTATTTTGGAATGGAGGGGGGTACATTTGAATATACATTGTACATGAGTATCTCTCCCTAATAATAAAGCATGGATTGAGTCTCCGGGTTCACCGTCACAATACGCTTCTTCCCGTGAATTTACGCTTTCAATTTTTCGTCCATATTTTTTACAAAACCCAAGGTGGTACTAATCTATATATATATATATCACTTCATACAAAATTTCAGGGTTTTCCAGTTCGTGTGGCCTCCTCCATGGTGGTGGTTTCCGCCAGCGGCGACGGCATCCTCTCGCGAGCTCCCCGTCGCATAAGGATCTGGGAAGATCGTCCTTCTACCGGCGGAGGAAGCGGGATGCCTACGTGCCGCTCTGCTCGAAGATTATTGAATTTCGTTGTGCTGGCGTGAACGGAGGAACGTGAGATAAGCTATGATTGTTGCAAGTCCACCCTCTGGAAGGACCACGTTGTCCACGCAGAGCTGGAGAGCGTGCTGGATCCAGCCCGAAGAGGCACCAGAAGACGGGGATCACTAAGATTTTGCCCCGGCGGCAGAGGAGGGGGCGGGGGCAACGAACCCAGGCTAGAAGCTGAAGAAATTATGGAATAACGAGCCAGAACAACATCGTCATCGCACACAGCCATAATGGTCGACCCTGCCGACAAGCCGCCTCCGCCGAAGTATGTGTCTCTCCACACCAGTCCACCCATCACTCAACCCCGCTTTGTTCTGCAGTCCTTCTTTGTTTAATATCTTTGTAATGAAAGCTTTCAGCAAAAATATCCCATCAGAACGGGAGCCTAGCTTCATAATTTTGCAAGAAAACCATTAATGCGTAGTCAATCACTTTGTTTTTCTTACCATGATCGATCTAGCTTGTACCACATGTATGTTCACTTGTTTAGTCACTGTATGCATAATCATCAGAGGGACTACTGCTCATGGATGTGATTTACGAAGAGATCCATTCATTTGCAATAGCAGTAGCAGCAGCCAGCAGAGAGACAAACACCATCTTACTGCGGAGCACCGGACAACAACACGAAAGGGGGAGAAAAAAAACAACAAATGTATCTTTTCTCCGGTTTATCTTTCATTAGGGAATACACAGATTCATACATTACCTAAAGGCAATCAACGTACAGCTTGTATGTTCCATCCTTGAATATATTCAGAGTTTGCATTTACGCATGTTAATATTGTGCACGTGTGGACAATTGATATTGTAGTGTGCAGTTGGACAATTGATGTTTGTAAGAGTGCAATTCTAAAGAATCATGCTGTCGATGGGCAAAATATCTATGGATATATGTTAATGTTACTAGCAATCTTGGTTAATAAAAATCAAACATCAGATCCATGCAAAAAAATCTATGTAAATACTCATCCATTTGCCCCATTACCTCAGTTCATGCATGGTTCCAGATATAATCTACTTGGTTGCAAAAAAAAGTTAGATATGCGTATGAATATATATAGCATGTTCAAACTCACAACAAAGATTGATGCCCCCTTTTACATCTGATTTACAAATACCATTATCTCGGGTTCAAATAGATGAATGCACTTCCTATGAATTTGAATCTTCAAAACCCCCTTTATGTTGAATTCGACATGTATTCTATTTCATAGCTAGCAATTTGGAATGTATCCACGCAAGTGACAAATGTATAAAGTGCTTCACACTAACAACATGGAGTGCACTAATTAATGTTTATATATGAATTGTAAAAGCATCCATTGCCTGTATTTCAAACCGCTCTCACTCTATGGATCGATAATATGAAATAAACACATGCACATGCTAGAATTCAATAGAGTATGGGTGTATGATAGACCGATTTTCGTCCATACGCAATTTGCAAAATTCATGATCTCATCCAGAAATAATAATGCCATTTATATTTTAATTTCATGCGTAGAAACGCCTTTTACACGTAGATGCACTATGCCTCGTCCCGTTCTCAAAAATGCGTTATATATCTCTCTATCTAACGCATAAGTGCACACACTTTATATGCATCGGCATTTCTCTTTCACACATGCTCACAATCTCTCTCAGGGTGTCGGGGTGTCTCACGCACATGCTCTCTCTGTTTCTCTCTCTCTCTTTCTGACTACTATGTACCACTTTTGTCACTAATCTTAGTTGGAAAACACTATTTCCCTCACATGCATATATACACATGCACGGTCT
>NC_053027.1:413072177-413214265 GCF_003073215.2 Triticum urartu | reverse complement strand
TTGAGGACAAGCGAGGTCTAAGCTTGGGGAGTTGATACGTCCATTTTGCATCATGCTTTTATATCGATATTTATTGCATTATGGGCTGTTATTACACATTATGTCACAATACTTATGCCTATTCTCTCTTATTTTACAAGGTTTACATAAAGAGGGAGAATGCCGGTAGCTGGGATTCTGGGCTGGAAAAGGAGAAAATATTAGAGACCTATTCTGCACAGCTCCAAAAGTCTTGAAACTTCACGGAAGACGTTTTCAGAATATATAAAAAATACTCAGTGGAATAAATTCACCAGGGGGCCACACCCTGCCCACGAGGGTTGGGGGCGCGCCCTACCCCCCAAGGCGTGCCCCCTACCTCGTGGGCCCCCTGGTGGCCCTCCGGTGGCCATCTTCTGCTATATGAAGTCTCTCGATGGGAAAAAAAATCATAAGCCATCTTCCCGGACGAAACTCCGCCGCCACGAGGTGGAACCTTGGCGGAACCAATCTAGGGCTCTGGCGGAATTGTTATGCCGGGGAAACTTCCCTCCAGGAGGGGGAAATCATTGCCATCGTCATCACCAATGCTCCTCTCATCGGGAGAGGGCAATCTCCATCAACATCTTCATCAGCACCATCTGCTCTCAAAACCCTAGTTCATCTCTTGTATCCAATTCTTGCCTTCAAGTCCGGGATTGGTGCTAGTAGGTTGCTAGTAGTGTTAATTACTCCTTGTAGTTGATGCTAGTTGGTTTAATTGGTGGAAGATCATATGTTTAGATCCTATATGCATATTAATACCCCTCTGATTATGAACATGTTTATGCTTTGTGAGTAGTTACTTTTGTTCCTCGGGACATGGGAGAAGTCTTGCTATTAGTACTCATGTGAATTTGGTATTCGTTCGATATTTTGATGAGATGTATGTTGTCTCTCCTCTAGTGGTGTTATGTGAACGTCGACTACATGAAACTTCACCATTGTTTGGGCCTAGAGGAAGGCATTGGGGAGTAATAAGTAGATGATGGGTTGCTAGAGTGACAGAAGCTTAAACCCTTGTTTATGCGTTGCTTCGTAAGGGGCTGATTTGGATCCATATGCTTCATGCTATGGTTAGGTTTACCTTAATACTTTTGTTGTAGTTGCGGATGCTTGCAATAGAGGTTAATCATAATTGGGATGCTTGTCCAAGTAAGGGCAGTACCCAAACATCGGTCCACCCACATACCAAATTATCAAAGTACCGAACGCGAATCATATGAGCGTGACGAAAACTAGCTTGACAATATTCCCATGTGTCCTCGGGAGCGCTTTTCTCTATATAAGAGTTTTTCCAGGTTTGTCCTTTGCTACAAAAAGGATTGGGCCACCTTGCTGCACCTTATTTACTTTTGTTACTTGTTGCTTGTTACAAATTATCCTATCACAAAACTATCTGTTACCACTTATTTCAGTACTTGCAGGGAATACCTTGCTTGAAACCGCTTTTCATTTCCTTCTGCTCCTCGTTGGGTTCGACACTCTTACTTATCGAAAGGACTATGATAGATCCCCTATACTTGTGGGTCATCACTACTGCAATTTTACTATAAGGTCGGTGCTGGAGGAGTGTGGGCGACAGTTGAAGTACAATGTTTACTAAAATTTGGGTAAAGGAATTGATGCGGGGCAGGAGTGCCCAAGATCGCGCACGGTCCGATAACAATATGCGTGTATGATAATAAGGAAAAGTGGCGTGGATTCGCCGATTTTTGCAACGCTCAAGGCGGGTTGTTTGTTTTTTATATTTCTAGCTAGCTGGTATATCGCACACGATTCGTCCTAATTTGCAAGTAAACTTACTCTCCTTTAGCTTGCACAGGTGGTGGTTTTAAAGCGCACTTGCATCGCACATGGTTAAACCAGTACCTCCACTCTTTGCTCGCGCTTGGGCGGTCGTAGTGATTTCAGCGCACTTGCATCGCACACGGTTTAGCTAGTACCTCCACCCTTTGCTCGCGCTTGCGCGGTCGTGGTGATTTCAGCGCACTTGCATCGCACACGGTTGAGCCAGTACCTCCACCTTAATTTGCTCACGCTTGCGCGGTCGTGGTGATTTCAGTGCACTTGCATCGCACACGGTTGAGCCAGTACCTCCACCTTAATTTGCTCGTGCTTGCGCGGTCGTGGTGATTCACATCGCACTTGTATCGCACACGATTAAGATATTATACCCCATGTCTGTTGAGGGTCATCAGAGTCTTTCAGCAAAAAATAACGTTAGAGAGGGTCAAAAGACAGCCACACCAGCATGTGGCCCAAATATATATGAGTGAAAAGGGTGGTCTATGATGTTCAAAATTCCAATGCACAACTTTAACCCCGTGGGCCCACGGTTGGGCGCGTCACTGAAGATCGATGAGAGGGGCCAGAAGTCAAGAACCACCTGGAAGTGGCCAAATATATGTACGAATATTGGGGATGTTTAAAACTTTAAATACACAATGCAGAACTTTGGTGGCACCTGCCTCGCAAACCTGAAAGCACCCTTACAACCACCTAGCTAGGATATATATAATGACATAATGTTATACCTAGCTAGGATGCTTGACCCACCACCTCCCACTACGTGTCAGCGGGGCGGATGCACGTAATGATCGATACTTTGGTCATACATGCATGTTGCCATGACCTACCATAAGACGGACCAATGAATCTTTCGTTTGGTCAAATGATAGTTGTTATTGTCGATAAACCGCTTGGGCCAATAGATTGAACCGTCATAAAAATCGCATGAGAGGGACCACAAAACCAGCACCTCTTGCATGCCTCCCAAAATGATGTACGTTGGGAAGGTGTGATGTGTGTTTTCAATATAGAATAATGTACAATTTAGATGTGGTGCCTACCTCTTGATACAGACAACAACCATGAAGGCAAGGTAGTTAAGGAAGAGATACGTACACAGGGTTTGATGTAGGTCGAACCCAGTAATCCGAGCATCTAGGAGGGAATCCTGACAACGCATGAGCTCGATCTTTGGTTGACCGACATTTGACGGTGACCGCCCCTAACTAGGAGGAATCCATTCATGGCCAACACATACCCCTCATTATCTGTCAAAGGGATGATATATATACACTCGGGGAGCCCACAGATATCCGTGTCGTCACAAAAAACCGCACAAGGGAGACGTGGTCGATCAGAAGACCCCGTATACACTGCATGCGGCCCGAAAATATGTATGGGTACGATGGTGTATGATGTGTTTAAATCCCAAATGCAGAACTTCGATGGGCCACACCAACTACATTACAAACCGAACACCGTACCCGACTCCAAGCCTGGTTCAATACCTATGATGTCAGTTTCCCAACTTCGAGGTGGCGGTGGCGGGGGGGGGGGGTCGTCCCACGCATGCGCTCAAACTTTATTTTGTCTAGAATGGGACACATATATATATATACATCTGTACACCTATATAGTGTGCGAATAACTATGAAAGTTGCTCATTGGATGAAGCCAATCCGACGATAGATAGATGGCAAATCCGAGCACTACTGGCCATTGGATATCATCTACATTCCACCAGATTCTGCCACATGTACAATCTAGAAGACTCCATGGTTGAACTTAAGCATAATGCACAAAGCTCAAAACACAAGCACTTCTCCTTTGTTCTCTAGAATCTTCCATATCTTAATTGCCCAAACCTTTTTTTTCTAAATGAATTGTCACCTTCTGTTTTTACCTTTACAATGCAAAATTCCATGAATCTTAAAATAGATTTTTTTATAAAACTAATTGATTTTGGATGAGATGAACTATAAGAATTAAACGAACACCTACATCATGCATATCTGGGAGAATAGGCGGGGAACCGATGAGAGGAGTGGCGAGAAACGGTAGCCTGTTTTGAATGAAAACCTAGTAGAGAAGGAAGCGTGAGCTACACGACGCATACGCACAATGCTTACCCATGTACTGCATGTGCTGTCGAAAGGGCTTAGGGCTGCCGTTCGATCTGGGAGCATCCAACAGTGCACACGTATGATCCATGGGGTTTGGGTTCTGGCCAGTCAGAACGTAGGACTCAGATCGCGTGCGCAGCTGGGGGGGGGGTATCATACGGAAACCAACATTCGGTGGAAACCGGTGAAAACCACGAGAAAAAGATGTTTTGAAGTTTCAAAAAAATGCGGGATGTTAAGAGGATGATGTTTTATTGCCACACAAAATTTCAAGTTGAAACACATTACGAGATGTGAGCTATGAAAAAGACAAAATCAGTGTTGAATAGTGCCGAATAGTAATGTCACTATTGAGGGCAGAATTTGTCTTTTTCATAGCTCACATCTCGTAATGTTTTTCAACTTGAAATTTTGTGTCGCAATAAAACATCACCTTCTTAACATCCCACATTTTTTAGATTTTTATGAAACTTTTAAATATGGTTTCCACGAAGTTTTTATTGAATATCAGCTTTCGTGAGTGAACCGTGTGCTATTTGAAAATATTTCATGAGAAGAATCTCGCTTTTTAAATCCCCGTAAATCCAAAACTAAGCTGAAAGTCGTGAAACCTACCATGGTGTCACGACATCGCACTTATATGTCGAGGAACTTTTTTCGTCCATTGTGGCGCAAGTTTTATTACAAGCCTCTTACAAACCGGAGCTTCTCTCAAAGAAGCCTCGTGGTTCCGATAGGGAAACGTGTCCCCCTTGTGGGCGAAACTTAATCACTACTTCTTTTCACCTTGTATTTTATTCTACGGGCAACATCAAACGACAAGATATCCGTGCTGAAATTTAAACTTATTTAGGGTTCGCTTTGCCTTTTTATACATTAATTGAGTTTCCTAGGCATTTAATGTCCATAATTCAAATCTGAACTACAAATACATGCTCCAGTTCACCAAAATGGATGGAAAAATTATACATGTGTCCTTGGGTGCATGTTTAGGTCCCATGCTAGGAATGCGAATGAATTACAATCGTACTGGTGTCATGGCTCGTCCTTAAACAATTCGAATGTCGGTTTTTAAGTCCCCATAAATCCTAAACTCACTATAAAGTCATCAAAGGTGGCATGGTGCCACGTCATGGCACATATATGTCGTGGTAAAAACATTGTCCAATTTGGGCCAAGCTTTATTACAAACCTCTTACAAAAACTGGAGCTTCTCTCAAAGAAGCCTCGTGGTTTTGATAGGGAAATGTGTTCCCCTTTGGGAGAAACGTAATCACTACCTCTTTTCGCCTTGTATTTTCTTCCATGGGCAACACGGAACGACAAGATATTCATGCTGAAATTTAAACTTATTCAGGGTTCATTTGGCCTTTTTATATAGTAATTGAGTTTCCTAGGCATTTAATGTCCATAATTCAAATCTGAACTACAAATACATGCTCCAGTTCACCAAAATGGCTATAAAAATATACATGTGTCCTTGGGTGCATGTTTAGGTCTCATGCCAGGAATGGGAACTAATTACAACTGTACCGGTGTCCTGGCTCGTCCTCAAACATTTCAAATCTCAGTTTTTAAGTCCCCATAAATCCTAAACTCACCAGAAAGTCATCAAAGGTGGCATGGTGTCACGTCATGGCACATATATGCCGTGGTAAAAACATTGCCAATTTGGGCCAAGCTTTATTACAAACCTCTTACAAACCAGAGCCTTTCGCAAGAAACCTCATGGTTTCAATAGGGAAACACGTCCCCTTGTGGGCCAAACGATAATCACTCCCTCTTCTAGCCTCGTATTTGCTTCTACATGCGACACGGAACAACTGGAGATTCGCGCTGAACTTTGAAATTATTCAGGGTTCGTTTGACCTTTTTTATTCATTAATTTAGTTTTCTAGGGTTTTAATGTCCGTCATTCAAATCCGAACTACAAGTGCACCAAAATGGTTAGAAAAAACGTACATGTTTCCTTGGGGTGCATGTTTAGGTCCCATGGAATGAATGGGAATGAATTCAACCGTCTCGCCATCTTCGCTAGGCCACAAACATTGCGAATCTCGGTTTTTAAATGTCCGTAAATCCATAACTCACTAGGAAATCATGAAACTTGGCATGGTGTCACTACATGGTACATATAATTGTCCAATATGTGCGAAGCTATATTACAAGACTTTTACAAACCGGAGCATCTCGCAACCCTCGTGGCTCCGGTAGGGAAACATGCCCCTCTTGTGGGAGAAACGATAATCGATGCCTCTTCTCGCTTTGAACTTTGTTTTCTAAAGGCAACATAGAATAACATGAGTGTCGAGCTGAAATTTGAAACTGTTCAGGGTTCGTTTGGCCGTTGTGTATATATTACTAATTACTAAGTTTTCTATGCATTTAATGTAGTCCATAATTCAAGTTTGAACTACAACCACATGCTCCAGTGAAGCAAAATGTGTGGGAAATCGTACATGTGTCATTGGGTTCATGTTTAGGTCTCATTTGAGGAATGAGAATGAATTACAAACTTGTCGTCGTCCTAAAACAATGAGAATCTAGGTCTTTAAATCCTAGTAAATTAAAGAAGTCACCCAAAAAACATGAAACTTCGCATGGTTTCATAACATGGCACATAAATACCGTCATAAAAAAATCGTCCAGTTTGAGAACAGGCGCACACATTAGTACCCAACAAAGTCCTTTTTGAAACAAAAAGCTGACACGTTAATATCGCAAATGGTTGTATTATATTAACCGTGTCGAAATTTAACCATACATGGTGGCGTGCGTGCAGCTGTTTGATTAGACGGGTCGAGCGCGAGAAGTCCGCCGTGCAGGCTCGATGGGATGCGTGCAAGTAGTCTGCCGCCCAGGCTCGATGGGACGCGTGCATCCTGTCCACCTCGCTGGCACAACGGGACACATGCGAGCAGCAAGGCCGCCCATGCTCACCGGGAAGCGAGCTCTTTGACCTCCATGCACCAGCCGCTGCCCGCCTCGCTCACAACTTCTCCATTAATGGGTTAATTAAAGCACCTGGACGGAGGGTGTTTGCTTGTGATCCCATGGCAGCATTTGCTTTGTTCGTGTTTTCAACTCGTATTCCGCCCTAAATTGCCACATAGGGCAATGGATAATAGGACCACAAATTTACAATGGCACAGATAATAATTGTCTTACATATTCCAGATAATTTAAAATGCCACATGCGGCAAAGCCCGGAAGACACGGGGGCAAGAAAAGAAGGAAATTGCAGACAACGATCTGGGTCGCTACTGTCTCTACTTGTCGATGGATCGCCGGGCGGCGAAATCCTCCAGCTCCTTTTTCAATTCCGCGCGACTTTGCTTGAAAGCAGCCACATATTCCTCCATCTCCTTCTCACGGTTGATCCGGAGCTTCTTCAAGCCACCCATCAGTTCCTCGACAATCGCTTTCAGCGTCATCTCCGAGGCACTACTCTGCTCATGCAGCATCTTCCAGCCGGCGGCCTCCTCCTCCTTCCCGGCGACCAACTTGAGGAGCTTCGCATTGTCATCCATGAGTTGCTCGACGAGGCCGGTCGCCTTGTCAACCGAGGCATCGTTGATCTTGAGCAGCTTCATCAATCCGTCGACCAACTCCTGCTACGTAGTGACACCAACGAGAATGTCGTCGTTGCCGACGAAGGACTTCAGGAACGCCGGCTCGTCGTGATGTCCGCCGCCGTGAATGCGCTTGTGAGAGCCCTCGCATGCCCATGAGAGCTCGCTCGAGGGCTCTGCGGCGCGCCGGGACATCTCTACTATGGTTGCGGCTTCATGGCGGGACCTCTCTAGTGCTTCCGCGGCCTTGATCTTTGTTGCCTGGTTATATGTCCACCCTAAACTCCTCCTATCGGTCATGGCGGAACGACTTGACAGAAAAAACAGTTTTGTGGGTGATGAGGAGAGGAACTGTGAAGTAATTTTCGAGTGGGTAGTTTTTATAGCCTGGTGCTAAGTGTGAACACATATTAGTTTGATAGGTGTGAACAGATTTGCAATTACTTATTGTGTTGTAATCAGGAATGTGACGAGAAACAAGGTCAAAATTTATTGATGGCAGAGGGTTGACCACGTGGTTGCTCGCCATTGAGGCGGCTGCGGTGCGCTCCGCTCTAGCGTCCCCGCGCGCGCTCTTCTCGCCGTTGAGGCAAAGTTACAATGGCAATGGTTAATAATTCATAATAACTGTCTTACATATCCAGGATAATTTAAAATGCCAAATGTGGCAAGGCCTAGAACACTCACGACCTACATATGCATATAATTATAATAAAATATAAGTTCTGAGCTGGCGGCCTTCCGACGATGGTCTTCTCGGACTCCATGATCAGCATAGCACCCTTGCGGCCGTTCACTCCGAGTGTCCCGACCCGCCTCCGCCTACAGAGCTATTGGCGCTGATGGGAGGCTCTTTGGGCTACTGGGCCTATTCCAGAAGAGCTTGTCAGAGTGCAATCGCGCGCATGACAACTCTGTGGAACCGCTGCATTTCCATGCCTCTGGCCTGGTAGCACATTCCGTCGATCACCTGCATCCTCAAGATATCACGCTGGCGATGTTCTACTTCGTCGGGGACGTCACTTCCGCCAAGGATGCGCTCGAGCCTGGCCACCACATCATCGGGATCAAGGTTGACATGGCCGCCGCGGGCAATGATGAAGCTGCATGTTGCGTTTGTCATGACTGAATCGCAGAGGTCCTCTGCCCATTCCTTGCGGGGCATCAGGCTCTCGATGAGCACTAGTGACGGCGGTTCTTCGGGTGGGTCGTCGATCATGCCGCTGAGCAGCTCTGGATCTTTTGCAAGGTGGATGGAAAACTGCTCATCACACCTCCTCTACAAGATGTCAATTGTTCTCCCAAGGACTGTGACGCCGATATCGCTGCCGATGGGCCATGGTGCTTGCACCGGCCGATGAAGCTCTTGCTCTCTGACCTGCTTCGGCTCGTTCTCCTCGCCGAAGATGTAATGTAGGTAGGCGTCGACATCAAAGCTTTGGTCATTGTCTGGCATGCTTGGAATAACTAATGGTAGATGGGTGAGGACTAGATCTTCGCAGAGTGTCGCGGCGGTGCGTTGCCACATGGGTTATATGCAGCAAGCCGTTAGCTGGTGGTGGGAAACCGGTGAGGGAATAGGAGTGGATTTTACAATTCACCCATGTGGAGTGCGGGAAGCATTTGCTGGAGCGTGGGAAGCATTCGTTGGAGCGCGTGAAGACTAAGTGGAGCACACACACAAACCGAATACCATATCCGGTGCCACATGTTATTTATCACACAAGTGTTATCATAAGGAAATGCATGTGTAACTTACTAATCATCACACACGAGTACTCGCAGACGCATCGTGAGCGATACTCCTAGCCACCGCAAGCAACTAGTTTGCATTTTCAAAGTTTTTTGTACACACAGAATCACACACGAACTAACTGTATTAACCGTCTGCTATTTGCCACGTATCACACACATCTTGTTAAGTTGGACCGTTTCTATTGCATTCGCTAATCGAAAATAGTTCGTCCGAGTGAACCGTATGCCCTATATCACACACACCTTGATCTGGCTAACCGTTTATGTTGCACTTCCTAATAGCAATCATAGCGAACTGTATGGCTTATATTGCACACACATTGATATGGCTGCCCGTTTCTGTTGTTCTGCCTCATCGCAAACAGTTCGAATAGGTTAGCCGTGTGCTCTACATCGCACACGCAACTAAAATTTGAACCGTGTTTTATGCGTCCTCCATCGCAAACGTTTTGCACCTTTTTTGACGGTTATTTTACACAACCGTTTGCGACTATGGCATCGCACACAGTTTCGTCGAAGGGTCTCTGATCGTAGTGTCGCGTTAGCAGCATCCTGTAGTAGTGATGTATGTACATGCTAGGCTTGTCAAGTTTAACCCGAGTATTCTGCACATGCAAAACTGGGTTGCACCCGTTGTATGTGAACGTAGAGCTTATCACACCCGATCATCACATGGTGTCTCGGCACGAAGAACTGTCGCAATGGTGCATACTCTGGGAGAACACTTATACCTTGAAATTTAGTGATGGATCATCTTATAATGCTACCGTTGTACTAAGAAAAATAAGTTGCATAAAAGATAAACATCACACATGCAATCAAAATATGTGACATGATATGGCTATAATCATCTTGTGCCTTTGGTCTCCATCTCCAAAGCACTATTATGGTCTCCATCGTCACCAGCTTGACACCTTGATCTCCATCGTAGCATCCTTGTCGTCTCGCCAACTATTGCTTCTACGACTATCGCTACCACTTAGTGATAAAGTAAAGCAATTACATGGCGAATGCATTTCATATAATAAAGCAAAAACCATAAGGCTCCTGCCAGTTGTCGATAACTTTTACAAAACATGATCATCTCATACAACAATTTATATCTCATCATGTCTTGACCATATCACATCACAGCATGCCCTGCAAAAAAGAGTTAGACGTCCTCTACTTTGTTGTTACAAGTTTTACGTGGCTTCTAGCAATAACTGATCTTACCTATGCATCAAAACCACAACAATTTTTCGTCAAGTGTGTTGTTTTAGCCTTCAACAATGACCGGCCATAGTCAAACTCGATTCAACTAAAGATGGAGAAACAGACATCTGCAAGCCACCTGTGTGCAAAGCACGTCGGTGAACCAGTCTCATGAACGCGGTCATGTAATGTTGGGCTGGGCGCTTCATCCAACAATACCGTTGAATCAAAGTAAGATGTTGGTGGTAAGCAGTATGACTATTTTCACCCACAACTCTATGTGTTCTACTCGTGCATATCATCTACGCATAGACCTGGCTCGGAGCCACTGTTGGGGAACGTAGCATGCAATTTCAAAAATATTCCTATGATCACGCAAGATCTATCTAGGAGATGCATAGCAACGAGAGGGGGAGAGTGTGTCCACGTACCCTCATAGACCAAAAGCGGAAGCATTATGTTAACACGGTTGATGTAGTCGAACGTCTTCATGATCCAACCGATCCAAGTACAGAACGTATGGCACCTCCGTGCTCAGCACACGTTCAGCTCGATGCTGTCCCTCGAACTCTTGATCCAGTAGAGGGTCGAGGGAGAGTTCCGTCAGTGCGACAGCATGGTGACGGTGATGGTGATGTGATCCGCGCAGGGCTTCGCCTGAGCACTACGACAATATGACCGGAGGAGTAAACTGTGGAGGTGGGCATCGCACACGGCTAAGAGAAATCTTGGTGTGCCTTTGGGGTGCCCCCTGCCCCCGTATATAAAGGGAGGGGAGGAGGAGGTGGCCGGCCCAAGGGGGGCGCGCCAAGGGGGGAGTCCTACTTGGACTCCTAGTCCAAGTAGGATTCGCCCCCTTCCTTCCAATGGAGAAGGAGAAGGAAAGAGGGGGGTCATGCCCCTCCCCTTATCCAATTCGGATTGGGCATGGGGGGGGGGGGCGCACGCCACCTCCCATGGCCTGCCTCCTCTCCTCCACTATGGCCTATTAGGCCCATTAACTTTCCCGGGGGGTTCCGGTAACCTCCCGGTACTCCAAAAAATCCCCGAACCTTAGCGGAACCATTCCGGTGTTCGTATATAACTTTTCAATATATCAATATTTACCCCTCGACCATTTCGAGACTCTTCGTCATGTCCGTGAGGGACTCCGAACAAACTTCTGTCACCAAAACACATAACTCATAATACAAATCGTCATCGAACGTTAAGCGTGCGGACCCTACGGGCTTGAGAACTATGTAGACATGACCGAGACACATCTCCGGTCAATAACCAATAGCGGTACCTAGCTCATATTGGATCCTACATATTCTACGAAGATCTTTATCGGTCAAACCACATAACAATATACGGTATTCCCTTTGTCATCGGTATGTTACTTGCCCGAGATTGGATCGTCGGTATCCTCATACCTAGTTCAATCTCGTTACCGACAAGTCTCTTTACTCGTTCTGTAATGCATCATCCCGCAACTAACTTATTAGTCACATTGCTTGCAAGGCTTATAGTGATGTACATTACCGAGAGGGCCCAGAGATACCTCTCCGATACTCGGAGTGACAAATCCTAATCTCGATCTATGCGAACTCAACAAACACCTTTGGAGACACTTGTAGAGCATCTTTATAATCACCTAGTTACATTGTGATATTTTATAGCACACAAGGTGTTCCTCCGGTATTCCTGAGTTGCATAATCTCATAGTTAGAGGAATACGTATAAGTCATGAAGAAAGCAATAGCAATAAAACTAAATGATCATTATGCTAAGCTAACGGATGGGTCTTGTCCATCACTTCATTCTCTAATGATGTGATCCCGTTTATCAAATGATAACACATGTCTATGGTTAGGAAACTTAACCATCTTTGATTAACGAGCTAGTCAACTAGAGGCATACTAGGGAGACTCTGTTTTGTGTATGTATTCACACATGTACTAAGTTTCCGGTTAATACAATTCTAGCATGAATAGTAAAAATTTATCATGGTATAAGGAAATATAAATAACAACTTTATTATTGCCTCTAGGGCATATTTCCTTCATGTAGTTGATGCTAGTTGGTTTATTCGGTGGAAGATCATATGTTCAGATCCTTAATGATAATTAATACTCCTCTGATTATGAACATGAATAAGCTTTGTGAGTAGTTACGTTTGTTCCTGAGGACATGGGAGAAGTCTTGTTATAAGTAATCATGTGATTTTGGTATTCGTTCGCTATTTTGATGAGATGTATGCTGTCATTTCCTTTTGCTCCTCGTTGGGTTCGACACTCTTACTTATCGAAAGGAATACGATAGATCCACTATACTTGTGGGTGATCAAGACTCTTTTCTGGCGCCATTGCCAGGGAGTGAAGCGCCTTTGGTAAGGGAACATTTATATAGGGTGCTGAAATTTACTGTCACTTGTCACTATGGAAAATAATCCTTTGAGGGCCTTGTTCGGGGTATCTTCACCTCGTCCAGAAGAGCAAAGAGTTGCTCCTCAACCTACTGAAAATATCTATTATGAAATTCCTTTGGGTATGATAGAGAAACTACTTGCTAATCCTTATGCAGGAGATGGAACATTACATCCTGATATGCACCTAATCTATGTGGATGAAGTTTGAGGATTATTTAAGCTTGCAGGATTGCCCGAGGATGTTGTCAAGAAGAAGGTCTTCCCTTTATCTTTGAAGGGAAAGGCATTGACATGGTATAGGCTATGTGATGATATTGTATCATGGAACTACAACCAATTGAAATTGGAATTTCATCAGAAGTTTTATCCTATGCATCTGGTTCATCGGGATCGGAATTATATATATATATATAGGGTGGGTCTATTATGATAACACCCTTAAGAGTGTTATTCTGCACACCATTTTCTTATTCTGCTAACATTTTCCGGACCGCGTAAAAACAGCGTGGCGAACTGCACGCATAAAAAAGGCCATCGAAATCCCCCACCTCCACCTTCTTCCTGCTGTGCCCACCCAACCGCCCCCGAACACCCCCACCATCGGTCCACCCACCTTCATCCACCTTCCAGCCGTCGCGCCCTGCCCTCGCCGAACTGCCACAGCCCCGCCGCGCCCGGCCCGCCACCTTCTCCTCTCGCCGGCGAGCCGTGATGGTCCTCGCGCCCCCCGGGACACCTCCCAGCACCAGCTGCCACCAGATCCAGGCTGCGGTGGCCTCCCACCGCCGGATCCAGGCCACAACGGCCCCTCGCAATGCCCCGCCGCCGGATCCGCCGCGGCCACCTCCCCTTCGCCTCCCTCGAGCACTCTCCCTTCTCCTCCTTCCTTCTACTCCGTCGACGAAGAGCCAGAGTCACGGCCACCAAGGTGCTCCTGCTCCTGGCTCCTCCCCGTCCACGCCATGGCCCTACCTTGTCGGCACTGCAAGTCCGCCACCTCCAAGTCCCCGCGCCCCCGTCGTCGTGCCCCACGGCACACCCACCGCCTCCCCTCACCACCAATGGCCTAGATCCGCCCCAACCCGTCCGAATCCGAAGCTCTCTGGCTTCCTTGTGTGGATTTGGCGCGCGGGTGGGCAGGAGGAGGGGCATGTGCGCCACTGCACGTTGGACGTCGTGGTCCAGCCGGTCGGCTAGTGCAGTTCGTTCCCCCCTGACGAGTAGCCCAGCAGCGTTGCCCTAGGGGTCCTTGACTCCTGCCAGCAGTCGGAGAAGTCCGCTGAGTGACTAGGTGTACCAGATCGAAGGTGAGGACACCAATCCACAAACCCTCCTCTCCAGCAACAAAATCAGTGGTGAACAGCATGGCGACGAGGGCTCGTGCAGCTCAGTCGCGAACCATTTGCAACTCGGTGGCGGCCCTCATGCAGCTCGGACCACCCCCGACCAACCACTGGTCCTTCTCTCCCTCTTCTCTGGTCGCCGTGGAAGATGAGCTGGCCTCCGGCCCCAAGCCACTCCAGGCACACAGCTCTCATGGTTGATGCAGTACGCGGGCGTGGTGGCTGCCGCTCTCTGTGTCCTTTTTTTGAAAATTTCATGTCACTGTAATCAGGCAATGCACTCCACCTCGTTTGGGAAAATTTACGTCCCATAAAAAAGAAATCATGCGGTGCACCTATCTGTCTGATTAAGTACGGTTTTCGTCTGAAGCAGTGCACTCCACCTCGTTTGGAAAAAAATACGTCCCACAAAAAAGAAATCATGCAGTGCACTTGTCTGTCCAATGAAGTGCGGTTTTTAGTCTAAATAAATGTGGTTTCCTATCTGATGCAGTATGACCCATTTACGGTAGTCTCGAGGGTCACTTTTCATAGTATTGCGGTTCACCAACACTCGACATGAAGTGCACTTCACCTCGTTTAGGAAAATTTACGTCGCATAAAAAATCATGCAGTGCACTTGTTTGTCCGATGAAGTGCGGTATTTCGTCTGAAGCAGTGCGTTCTTCTTTCCCCGTCCGAGAAAAAATACGTCTAAACAAAAGGAAACCATGAAGTGCACTTTCCCATCTAATGAAGTGCGGTATTTTGTCTAAAGCAGTGCGTTCTTCTGTCCGATGCAGTAAATATGACGATTTTGGTCTCGCGAAGAACAGAGTGTCCGCTTTTCGGTAAAATCGAAATTGCTCTTAAACCGTAAGGTATTAGAGAGAGTGTTCTACATGAAAAAGTTGTGTATCGTCGATATCTTTCCAACAGCGTATGGTTTGAATTATTCTGACCAGCCGTTCGTAAAAATTTCGTGAAAAAACAGCCGCTGCCTCTCGAAGTCAGCCGCACGATTTTGAAAATTAACTAAAATCCGTAAGGAATCTCAAAACCATTTCAACATATGGAAGTTGCGCCTTGTCCGTAACTTTCCAACGGCGTATCATATGTCTTGTTTCGACAAATGGTTAGAAAACTGGAGCAAAAACAGTACCGAAAATTTCAAAAAAATTGAAAAACAGAGTTCCACGATTTAGTAAATTTGAAACTGCTCTTAAACGTAATGAATTAGAGAAAGATTTATATATATGAAAAAGATGCGCCTCGACGATATCTATCCAACGGCGTATCATTTGCTTCATTCCAACAAGCGGTTTAGAAAAAAACACGAAAAAACGCTCGCTGCCACTCGTCATCCGCCGCACTATTTTCAAAACTTCTCTTAAACTGTGTGGAATCTCGAAAAGTGTTCAACATGTCGAAGTTGCTCCTAATCCATAGCTTTTCAATGGTATATTACACGCCTCATTCCGATAAATGGTTAAAAAATTAGAGCGAAAACAGTACCGAAAAAATAACGCGTGCAGTTTTTTCCGACGAGAAGTTCACTAGTCTATTGCAGTGCTCGTTGTCAAAATGATGCAGTGCGCTTCTGTTGAGCGTGCAGTGCCGAAGTGGTGTCCAGAATAGTTATTCTGCTAATATTAGCAGAATAGACTGTATATATATATATATATATATATATATATATATTGGCCTCGTGAAGAAGAAAGCATCGCTCAAGCTTGGGGGAGGCTTAAGTCAATGTTATATTCATGCCCCAATCATGATCTCTCAAGAGAAATTATTATTCAGAATTTTTATGCTCGGCTTTCTCATAATGATTGATCCATGCTCGATACTTCTTGTACTGGTTCTTTTATGAAGAAGGATATTGAATTCAAATGAGATTTATTGGAAAGAATTAAATGCAACTTTGAAGATTGGGAACTCGACGAAGGTAAGGAGTCAGGTATAAACCTTAAGTTTGATTGTGTTAAATCTTTTATGATACCGATGCTTTTCGTGATTTTAGCACTAAATATGGACTTTACTCTGAGATAGTAGCATCTTTCTGTGAATCATTTGCTACTCATGTTGATCTCCCTATGGAGAAGTGGTTTAAATATCCTCCTCCCATTGAAGTGAAAGTAGTAGAACCTATTAAAGTTAAAGAAGAAACTATTACTTATAATGTTCAGCCTATTGTCCCTACTACTTATATTGAGAAACCACCTTTTCCTGTTAGAATAAAGGATCATGCTAAAGCTTCAACTGTGGTTCGTAAGAGTTATACTAGAACACCTACATCCCCTGAACAAATTAAAGTTGAACCAAGTATTGCTGTGGTTAAAAGATCTCTTGGTTGATAATATTGACGGGCATGTCATTTATTTATGTGATGAAGTTGCTAGAATTGCTAAACTCAATACTAAAGATAAACATAGATCTATGGTTGGCATGCCTGTTGTTTCTATTAAAATTGGAGATCATTGTTATCATGGCTTATGTGATGTGGGTGCTAGCATGAGTGCAATTCCTTATACCTTATACCAAGAAATTATGAATGATATTGCACCTGTTGAGATAGAAGATATTGATGTTACTATTAAGCTTGCTAATAGAGATGTGGAAGTCTTGTATGGGAAAATAAAATATCCTCCTGATTTTCTTTTTCTTGCTTCCCCACAAGATGAATTTTGTCCCATCATATTTGGTAGACCTTTCCTGAATACTATTAATGCTAAGATAGACTGTGAGAAAGATATTGTTACTACCGGTTTAGGGGATATGTCTCATGATTTTAATTTCTCTAAATTTCGTAGACAGCCCCATGATAAAGAATTGCGTAGTAAGCATGAAATTATTGGTCTTGCTTCTATTGTCATGCCTCCTACTGATCCTTTAGAACAATATTTGCTAGACCATGAAAATGATATGTTTATGAATGAAAGAAAAGAATTAGATGAAATGTTGTTTAATCAAGGGCCTGTTTTGAAACACAATTTTCCTGTTGAAATCCTTCGAGATCCTCCTCCACCCAAGGGTGATCCAGTGTTTGAGCTTAAACAATTACTTGATACTTTGAAATATGCTTATCTTGATGAAAAGAAGATATATCCTGTTATTATTAGTGTTAACCTTTCAGAGCATGAAGAAAAGAAATTATTGAAAACTTTGAAGAAGCACCGTGCCGCTATTCGATATACTCTTGATAATCTTAAGGGAATTAGTCCCACTCTATGTCAGCACAAAATTAATTTGGAGCCTAATGCTAAACCAGCTGTAGATCACCAACGATGGTTAAATCCCAAGATGAAGGATGTGGTAAGAAATGAAATACTAAAGCTTCTGGAGGCATGTATAATTTATCCTATTGCGGATAGTAGATGGCTAAGTCCTGTTCATTGTGTCCCTAAGAAGGGAGGTAATACTGTTGTTCCTAATGATAAGAATGAATTGATTCCACAAAGAATTGTTACAGGTTATATAGAATGGTAATTGATTTCCGCAAATTAAACAAAGCTACTAGAAAAGATCATTGCCCTCTACCGTTTATTGATCAAATGCTAGAAAGACTATCCAAACATACACATCTTTGCTTTCTAGATGGTTATTCTGGTTTCTCTCAAATACCGATGTCTAAAGATGATCATGAAAAGACCACTTTTACTTGCCCTTTTGGTACTTTTTCTTATAGACGTATGCCTTTTGGTTTGTGTAATGCACCTGCTACCTTTCAAAGATGTATGACTGCTATATTCTCTGACTTTTGTGAAAAGATTGTTGAGGTTTTCATGGATGATTTTTCCATTTACGGAACTTCTTTTGATGATTGCTTAAGCAACCTTAATTGAGCTTTGCATAGATGTGAAGAAACTAATCCTGTTTTGAATTGGGAGAAGTGCCGCTTTATGGTTAATGAAGGTATTGTCTTGGGGCATAAAATTTCTAAAAGAGGTATTGAAGTTGATAAAGCTAGAGTAAATGCTATTGAAAAGATGTCGTGTCCTAAAGACATCAAAGGTACAAGAAGTTTCCTTGGTCATGCTGGTTTCTATAGGAGGTTTATTAAAAACTTCTCTAAAATTTCTAGGCCTCTCACTAATCGCTTGCAAAAGGATGTTCCTTTTGTTTTTGATGATGATTGTGTAGAAGCATTTGAAATACTTAAGAAAGACTTGATTTCTGCACCTATTGTTCAGCCACCCGATTGGAATTTACCCTTTGAAATTATGTGCGATGCTAGTGATTATGCTGTTGGTGTTGTTCTAGGACAAAGAGTTGATAAGAAGTTGAATTTTATTCATTATGCTAGTAAAACTCTAGACAGTGCCCAGAGAAATTATGCTACTACTGAAAAAGAATTTTTAGCAGTTGTTTTTGCTTGTGATAAGTTCAGATCTTATATTGTTGATTCGAAAGTAACTATTCATACTGATCATGCTGCTATTAAATATATCTTATGGAAAAGAAAGATGCTAAACCTAGACTTATTAGATGGGTTCTCTTGCTACAAGAATTTGATTTGCATATTATTGATAGAAAGGGTGCTAAGAACCCCGTTGCAGACAACTTGTCTAGGTTAGAAAATGCTCTTGATGACCCATTGCCTATTGATGATAGTTTTCCTGATGAGCAATTAGCTATCATAAATGCTTCTCGTAATACTCCATGGTATGGTGATTATGCTAATTACATCGTTGCGGAATTTATACCACCTAGTTTCACATAACAGAAAAAGAAAAAGTTTTTCTATGATTTGAGACATTACTTTTGGGATGACCCACACCTTCATAAAGAAGGAGTGGATGGTGTTATTAGACGTTGTGTACCTGAGCGCTACTTCTTGAGCTTGCGTTGGTTTTTTCCTTGAAGAGGAAAGGGTGATGCATCAAAGTAGAGTAAGTATTTCCCTTAGTTTTGAGAACCAAGGTATCAATCCAGAAGGAGACAACGCACAAGTCACTGAATACCCGCACAAACAAACACCAACTTGCACCCAACGCGATAAAGGGGTTGTCAATCCCACGGTTATTCTCAAAGTGAGATCTGATAGAGATGGATAAATGGTAAAATAATATTTTTGGTATTTTTGGTTTATGGAACGGAAAGTAAAAGATTGCAAAGAAAGTAAATAGGAAACTAAAATAGTAGATCGGAAACTTATATGATGGAAAGTAGACCCGGGGGCCATAGGTTTCACTAGAGGCTTCTCTCAAGATAGATAATATTACGGTGGGTGAACAAATTACTGCTGAGCAGTTGATAGAAAAGCGCAAAGTTATGATGATATCTAAGGCAATGATCATGAATATAGGCATCACGTCTGTACCAAGTAGACCGACTCCTGCCTGCATCTACTACTATTACTCCACACATCGACCGACTCCTGCCAGCATCTAGAGTATTAAGTTCATGAAGAAAGAGTAACGCATTAAGTAAGATGACATGATGTAGCAGGATAAACTCAAGCAATATGATGAAAACCCCATATTGTTATCCTCGATGGCAACAATACAATACGTGCCGGTTCCCCTTCTGTCACTGGGACAAGCCACCGCAAGATTGAAGCCAAAGCTAAGCACCTCTCCTATTGCAAGAAAAACCAATCTAGTTGGCCAAACCAAATCGATAGTTCGAAGAGACTTGCAAGGATATATCATGCATATAAGAATTCAGAGGAGATTCAAATAATATTCATAGATAAGCTGATCATAAATCCACAATTCATCGGATCTCGGCAAACACAACACAAAAAGGTATTACATCGAATAGATCTCCAAGAACATCGAGGAGAACATGGTATTGAGAATCAAAGAGAGAGAAGTAGCCATCTAGCTACTAGCTATGGACCCGTAGGTGTGTGGTAACTCATGCTTCATCAGAGAGGCGATGGTGTTGATGTAGAAGCCCTCTGTGATCGAATCCCCCTCCGGCAGGACGCCGGAAAAGGCTCCTAGATGGGTTCTCATGGGTACAGAAGGTCACGGTAGTGGAAAATTGATTTCGTTGTTGTCCTGGTTGGTTTGGGAATATTTGAGAATATATAGGCGGAAGAAATAGGTTTGTGGAGTCATGAGGGGCCCACAAGGGTGGGGGCGCCCTACCCCCTGGGCGTGCCCTCCGTCCTTGTGGCCGCCTCGTTGCTTTCTTGACATGTACTCCAAGTCCTCTGGATGTCTCCTGGTCCAAGAAAAATCATCGCGTAAGTTTCATTCGCTTGGACTCTGTTTGATATTCCTTTTCTACGAAACTCTAAAACAAGGAAAAAACAGGAACTAGCACTAGGCTCTAGGTTAATAGGTTAGTCCCAAAATGATATAAAATACCATAATAATGCATATAAAACATTCGAAACAGATAATATAATAGCATGGAACAATAAAAAATTATAGATACATTGGAGACGTATCAAGCATCCCCAAGCTTAATTCCTGCTCGTCCTCGAGTAGGTAAATGATAAAAACAGAGTTTTTGATGTGGAATGCTACCTATATATTTATCCATGTAATTTTCTCTATTGTGGCATGAATGTTCAGATCCATATGATTCAAAACGAAAGTTTAATATTGACATAAAAACAATAGTCCTTCAAGCACACTGACAATATAATTATGTCTTATCAAAATAACATGGCCGAAGAAAGCTTATCCCTACAAAATCATATAGTCTAGCTATGCTCCATCTTCATCACACAAAATATTCAAATCATGCACAACCCCGATGACAAGCCAAGTAATTGTTTCATACTTTTGATGTTCTAAAACCTTTTCAACTTTCACGCAATACATGAGCGTGAGCCATGGAAATAGCACTATAGGTGGAGTAGAAGGTGGTTGTGGAGAAGAAAAAAAGAGGGAGATAGTCTCACATCAACTAGGCGTATTAACGGGCTATGGAGATGCACATCCATAGATATCAATGTGAGTGAGTAGGGATTGCCATGCAACAGATGTACTAGAGCTATAAGTTTACGAAAGCTCATAAAGAAAACTAAGTGGGTGTGCATCCAACTTGCTTGCTCATGAAGACCTAGGGCAATTTGAGGAAGCCCATCGTTGGAATATACAAGCCAAGTTTTATAATGAAAATTCCCACTAGTATATGAAAGTGACAACATAGGAGACTCCCTATCATGAAGATCATGGTGCTACTTCGAAGCACAAGTATGGAAAAGGATAGTAACATTGTCCCTTCTCTCTTTTTCTCTCGCTTTTTTCTTTTCCTTTTTTTCTTCTTTTTTCCCTTTTTTTATTTCTCCTTTCTTTTTTTCTTTCTTTCTTTTTTCTTTCTCTCTTATTTAATTTATTTTATTTCCTCACATGGGACAATGTTCTAAAAAGGAAGATCATCATACTACTATTTACTTACAACCCAAAAATTACAACTCGATACTAGAACAAGATATGACTCTATATGAATGCCTCCGACGGTGTACCGGGATGTGCAATGAATCAAGAGTGACATGTATAAAAAATGATGAACGGTGGCTTTGCCGAAAATACGATGTCAACTACATGATCATGCAAAGCAATATGACAATGATAATGCGTGTCATATATAATGGAACGGTGGAAAGTTGCATGGCAATATATCTCGGAATGGCTATGGAAATGCCATAATAGGTAGGTATGGTGGCTGTTTTGAGGAAGGTAGATGGTGGGTTTATGGTACTGGTGAAAGTACTACGCGCATGTTCCTAGGGGATAGATTGGTAGGAAAAGACCATCGCCCGTCCCTGACCGCCACTCATAAGGAAGACAATCAAAAAATATCTCATGCTCCAACTTCGTTACATAACGGTTCAGCATATGTTTTTTAATATTTACTGTAGATCAAAGCTCCACAACCCTTTATTATAAAAAGAAAGAAGTAGCAACTGTACAAGCTAGGGAAGATTACAAGGAATAAAAGGAAGAAAAAAGAGAGCCTACCTACCTACCTCTAGTTAAATTAGAGAGTTAATCCAAGCATACAACTTGACTCTAATATCTACTCTCATTCTATGAGCTAGAAGAGTAAGGTCATGTACAAAATTACATCTCCAAGCAGCAAAGGTTCAGCATACGTGCATGCTACGTGACTCAAAATCCTTAACACAAGTATTTCTCAAATTCACAACTACTCACTAGCATGACTCTAATATCACCATCTTTATATATCAAAAGAATCATAAGGAATCAAACTTCTCATAGTATTCAATGCAATTTATATGAAAGTTTTTATTATATCCCTCTTGGATGCCTATCATATTAGGAGTAAATTTATAACCAAAGCAGATTACCATGCTGTTTAGAGACTCTCAAAATAATATAAGTGAAGCATGAGAGTTCATAAATTTCTATGAAAATAAAACCACCACCGTTCTCTAAAACGATACGAGTGAAGCACTAGAGCAAAATTACCTAGCTCAAAAGATATAAGTGAAGCACAACGAGAATTCTAATAAATCACGATTCATGCATGTCTCTCTCAAAAGGTGTGTACAACAATGATGATTGTGGAAAACTAAAAAGCAAAGACTCAAATCATACAAGACACTCCAAGAAAAATACATATCATGTGGTGAATAAAAATATAGCCTCAAGTAAAGTTACCGATAGACGAAGACGAAAGAGGGGATGCCTTCCGGGCATCTCCAAGCTTAGGCTCTTGGTTGTCCTTGAATATTACCTTGAAGTGCCTTGGGAATCCCCAAGCTTAGGCCCTTGTCACTCCTTATTCCATAGTCCATCAAATCCTTACCGAAAACTTGAAAACTTCACAACACAAAACTCAACAGAAAATCTCATAAGCTCTGTTAGTATAAGAAAATAAATCATCACTTTTGGTACTATTGTGAACTCATTATTTATTTATATAGGTGTAATATCTACTATAGTCCAACTTTTCCATGGTTCATACCCCACCGATACGAGCCATAGATACATCAAAATAAGCAAACAACACATAGAAAACATTATCTATCAAAACAGTACAATTTGTAGCAATCTGGATATTTCGAATACTTCTGTTACACCAAAGATTCTAAAAAAATTAGTACAACCTAAGCAATTTGTTTATTAATCTTATGCGAAATGAATCAATATTTTATCGTGCTTCTGCTAAAAATGAGAATTGTTTTCCTGAGTGCAAAAGTTTCTGTTTTTCAGCAAGATCAAATCAACTATCACCGTAAGCTATCCCAAAGGTCTTACTTGGCACAAACTCTAATTAAAACACAAAACCACATCTAACCGTAGGTAGATGAATTATTTATTGCAAAACAAGACCTAAAACTAAAAACAAAAATAAAATTGGGTTGCCTCCCAATAAGCGCTATTGTTTAACGCCCCTAGTTAGGCATAAAACACGAATAGAGCTAAGTATCATCATCTTTGGCATGCAATCCATAAGTGGCTCTCATAATAGATTCATAAGGCAATTTTATTTTATTTCTTGGGAAGTTGTAACATCCCAAATTTTCAATTTGGAATGTTATACATTAGGTCATCATGCATATCATATTTTATTTTGCTTTTGGTTTCGATCCTAGAAAATCCTAAGCAACTCAAGGACCCACGGAGAGAGTTGGGGATTTCGTTATTTACATATTTGAGTTTTCTCAAATTATGTAAACAGGATCATTTGATTTTATTTATTTTATCATCAATTATTTCTATTACAAAAATATGAGAGAGGGAATAAAATGACTTTCCCAAAATATAGAAATATTGAGGATTTAACAAAAAATCAAATAAGATTTATTTCGGAGCTTTTCGGTATTTTTATTTGAATTTAGGAAAAATGCGCGTTTTTCAAAGTTGTAGTTTGGGCCCAGATAAATGTTCACTTTATCGGGCTTGATTTTAAAAACCCGGGAAAATTTATTTCGTGATTTTTGGAGTCCGTTTAGTATTTCCTTTTATTTTTCTTCTGAGCGTAATTATTTAGAAAAAACCCGACTATGGGCCGTACCCGAGCGGGACTCCGCCCGGGGGCGCCTTTATATATTGAAGCGCCCGAGCCCCAGGCCCATAGCCGCGCCTGCGCCGAAACCCTAGCCCATAGCCGCCGCCGCCGCCGTCGCCGGACCCGCCGCCGACTCGCCGGAGTTGCACGCCGCCCGAGGTTCGCCGCCGCTTCGACTTCCGTGCCATTTAAAAAACAATTCTGTTCGTCGTTTTTCTTTTTCGTCGGATTTTCCGCGGTTATTTTCTGATCGCGATTTCTGATCCGATTTTCGTTTTAGTATAACTTTTCGCTCGTTTATCGGAATCAGGCGATTCAAGCGCCTGGAGTTTCGTCTCGAAACCCTCTTACCGAATAATCAACTTAAACATGTTTTTGCTACTGTAAAATTTGCCCTAGATCCAGATTGCTAGAACGAAGTTGTTTTCTTTCGCCGTTTGACTTCTTTTGCTTCGTTTGATTTGATTCTTTTTGCAAACCAGGGTTCTTAAGTTGAACTTTCTGGTTAGATCTTCTATTTGAAGTTTTACCTGTGCATTATATGAGTACTTATTGTATGCTTGTTGTTTGTCTGTGATAGAATACCCGGAGTGCGCCGTGTGTTACTTCGAATCTCTAGGTTTCACGGATCATCAGCAAGGCAAGTAACACTTTGATCATACCTTTTCTACAACCCAGTTTTATTGCATTAGATCCATCCTCACACATTGCATGATTATGATCTAATTAAATTGTGGGATGGGAAGTAGATGAGGTAGTACCTATTACCTGTTTACTATCAAACCTTTGGGAGTTACTTCTGCGTTTGCTTTATGCCATGCTATGCTAGTAGACGTGGATTGGGTGAGTGATATCCATGACAGATGTGAGATTGTTAATTAATGGTTTATCTAAGGTGGCAACCTAACACACATCTGGGTGGATTGAGGCACCTGGGTATTCCAGGACTTGCCTGTTTTTATTTTGGACCGCCACCCAGGCTCAAAGGGATTATGAGATTCTTCATACTAGAAACTTCCGTGTGCAGCCACAAGCCATTATGGGCTCTGGCATAGTTGAGTAAGTCGTGCGAACTCTTACAGGGTAGACTAGCAGATGTAGGGGAAAGTAGGTGTACCGGTCTATCCATCGTAAGGTGCTAGCGCTTCTGAAAGACTGTGTCTCGGTCATACGTTTCTCAAACACCATGTAGTGCAAGAAATCCAACGGAGGCGATCGAGTCTTGTGGGGAAAAGTGCACAAACCTCTGCAGAGTGTATAAACTAATCATGATTAGCCGTGACCCCGGTTATGGACATCTTGAGTATCTAGTACCTGGATTATCAAGTGAATCTCAACATGTTACTCTAAAGTTAATTTTGTTGGGTTTAATGATGTTACTTAATTGGGATTGAGAATGCTGTCAACCATTCTCAATGTTTAACAACCACCATGATAGTAATTAATTTTATTCCTTTGAAGTAGGGAAAAATTGGCTTTACGCAAAAACTATAACCATAGAGCTTTCCACCAGCCAAATATGCATATAGTATAGCTGTTGCATTCCATTACTCTCTATGTGTTACCTTGCCAGCATATTCCATGTGCTGACCCGTTTTTGGGCTGCAACGTTAATGTTGCAGACTTTTCAGACGACAATTAAGGAGTTTTTAGGTCATGATTCTATACTCAGTGATGCCGTTGGAGTTGATGGACTCACTTATCTTCCAAGCCTTTCGCTGTTATCGTTATTAGATGGCCTTAAGCCATATTTATTGTAATAAGTTCTCTTTTGAGACACTCGATGTAATAAGTGTGTGATTGCTACTCTGCTATAAATCCTTCGAGTACTGTGTGGTGTCAGCATTAATGATCCAGGGATGACACCGGAGCACAGAGATCAGACTGTTTGAGGTCTGGTCGCTACAGAGATGGTATCAGAGCACACGCTGACTGTAGGACACGACCACTAAGCTAAAGACCTAGATCACTACTCACTCTCTTCTCTTCTGACTTCTCATCTTTTCTACTCTTTAGGATGGCGGATGCAAGGAACAAGTTCACACAACCAGATGAAGATACACCCTTTGGACGCCACTTGAAGGAAATCACTAGATACCTGAACATAGGAATACCAAGCTTCACGGGAACCTACAACGCCACTTTAACTGAAGAAGAGCGCTGGATGATTCAAGTTCAAGTTCCAGGAAGGATGTTCATGCCAGTCACTGAGCCCATAGAGTTTTCTTTAACTTGGAGTCTAGGAAAGAGTATGGCAGCTCACATCGCCATGGGACGCATTGGAGAAGTCTACCGCAAGGATCTCAAGGATACTATCTACCAGATTTGTGGGCGCCGAGATGAACACTGGGAGATGATTAGCACCAGGAAAGATAGATCAATTACAGCTTTTATTCAGGAGTTAAATCAGCACATTCGACGACAGGAGAATCAGATGTGCGCCGACATGATAGATCTGAAGAAGGCTAAGAATAGAATCAAGGAACTGGAGGAAGAACTCAAGGTTACACGCGAAGATTATGAAGAAGAAATTGAAGTATTGGTGGAGAAAATGACAATCTGATCAAGAAGATTGGCATATTTATGGGAGGCCCGACACCAGTAGATGAAGACGAAGAACCCAAGGAGATTAGCCCGGAAGACTACATCATCATCGACGACACCGACTCGGAAGAAGATAGTAGCGATGATGACTATGTTGATGAAGCAGGAGCAGATATCATGGAGTCTACAACCGTAGAATATTTCTAGTAGACCACCTCATCAGTAGTAGTAGTCCAAGCAATCTTGCGATAGCTAGATCGATTGTATGCCTTTGTTTGATTGAATGAAGTGAATTGTTTGCTTTTGCCTCATGTGCATATGGGTAGTGTTTTCTCTTTAGACCCCCTCTATTCTTATAGCTCATCTTTTCTAAACCCTCAGATGCCTCCGAGACATGACCCCGGATTTGCCTTTCCGCCGGAGCTCACCCAGTTGATCCAGCAGCAGAACACCCTGATGCAGTTGCTAGTTCAGAATCAGAATCAGGGGAACAACAACAACAACCCACCACCACCACCACCACCTGTTGACCACTTAGCCCGTTTTCTTAGGCTGAATCCGCCAGTGTTTTCCAGTTGCACCGAGCCGATAGTAGCAGATGATTGGCTCCGCAAGACAGCTAGGGAGTTGACCACAGCCGGATGCACAGATGCGGAGAAGGTGAAGTTTGTCGCACATCAGTTAGAAGGACCCGCAGCATCCTCGTGGGAGAATTTCACAGCCACCTTCCCAGTCGACACTGTCACATGGGACCAGTTTCAGCAGGCTTTTCATACTGCCCATGTTTCAGCAGGAGCAATGGCCATGAAGAAGCGTGAGTTTCATAACTTGCGCCAAGGAGGACGGACAGTTGGCCAGTATGTGGAGGAGTTTAGTAAGCTAGCACGTTATGCCCCAGATGACGTTGCTACGGATGCAGCTAAGCAGGAGAAGTTCCTGGAAGGACTGAATGATGAGTTGAGTATGCAGTTGATGGTAGCCACCTTCAACAACTACCAGGAGTTGGTAGATCGTGCTCTTATGATTGAAGGGAAGCAGCAGCAAATTGAGAACCGCAAGAGGAAGTATTGACAAGGAAAGTATAATTTAGGAGCTTAGCAGAAGCCACGTTTTTCCCCTAGACCGGGAGGACATTTTCAGCATACCCATGGAGTAGGTAGCTCGCACAATCACAATGGCACCAAGAATGGTAATGGGAATGGAGGAAGCAATGGCCAGAACCGCAGCACCCCATCAACCCCAGCCAAGAGAGATCTGAGTCAAGTCACCTGTTTCAAGTGTTCCAAGACCGGACATCATGCCAATGAATGCCCTGAAGGCCAAAACGGCAATGGAAGCTCTGGAAAGAAGCCGAACCCTTTCAACAGGGGACAGGTGAACCACGTTAATGTGGAGGAGGTTGAAGCTCAGCCCGATGCAGTAATAGGTAAGTTTTTGGTTAAGACATTTACTGCACTCATTCTTTTTGATACTGGTGCATCGCATTCATACATATCAAGGGGATTTCTGGAAAAGTATAGCCTGCCCACTAGGGTTCTCAAAACACCTATTCTAGTAAGCTCACCAGGAGCAGAGTACATGGCCAGTCAAGGATGTTTTCAAGTGCCATTAGGTATAGGAAGGCATGTTTTCCCAACGGATTTAATTATTTTGGAATCCCAAGGTCTGGATGTGATTCTTGGTATGGATTGGCTGTCGATGTATGGAGGAAACATCGATTGCGCCAGTAAGACAATTTTGCTCACAACGCCAGAAGGAAGAAGGATCAAGTATGTATCCCGACATGCGCCAAACAGGACACAAGTAAATTCCTTATCAGGAGTTGTGCAGGAGGAAGTACCAGTGGTAAAGGATTTTCCTGATGTATTTCTCGAAGAGTTGCCAGGCATGCCACCGGATAGAGATATTGAGTTTTTGATTGAACTTTTGCCAGGCACTAGGCCAATATCGAAGCGACCATATAGGATGCCCGCAAAAGATTTGGTGGAAATTAAGAAGCAGATTAAGGAGTTACTG
Organism: Triticum urartu; assembly: GCF_003073215.2. NCBI lineage: Eukaryota > Viridiplantae > Streptophyta > Magnoliopsida > Poales > Poaceae > Triticum > Triticum urartu. Next base: position 413,185,578 of record NC_053027.1, on the reverse strand, counting down.
GATAAAGGTTACATTCGCCCAAGTTCTTCGCCTTGGGGATCACCAGTACTTCTAGTAGAGAAGAAGGATGGATCGTTAAGGATGGTTGTTGACTATCGAGGATTGAATGAAGTAACAATCAAGAACAAGTACCCGCTACCAATGATCAATGATCTGTTTGATCGATTGCAAGGAGCTAAAGTGTTTTCCAAGATCGATTTGCGATCAGGGTACCATCAGTTGAAGATTCGAGAGCAGGACATACCTAAGACAGCTTTTACCACCAGGTATGGGTTGTATGAGTATACGGTTATGTCATTTGGTCTGACTAACGCGCCTGCCTATTTTATGAACATGATGAACAAAGTGTTTATGGAGTTTTTGGATAAGTTCGTCGTAGTGTTCATTGATGATATCCTGGTTTATTCAAAGAATGAAGAGGAACATAAGGAGCATTTGCGTTTGGCACTTGGAAAGCTCAAAGAACACCAATTATATGCCAAGTTCAGCAAATGTGAGTTTTGGTTGAAGGAAGTAGGATTCCTCGGACATGTTATATCCGGAGAAGGTATAGCAGTAGATCCCGCTAAAGTTGAAACTGTGACCAAGTGGGAAGCCCCAACAACAGTTGGAGAGATCCGTAGTTTTCTTGGACTCGCAGGATACTACCGGAGGTTTATTGAGAATTTCTCAAAGATTGCGAAGCCTATGACGGAGTTGTTGAAGAAGGATACTAAGTTCAAATGGACTGAGGAGTGTGAGGCTAGTTTCCAGGAGTTGAAGAAACGCTTGGTTACCTCACCAGTGTTGATTTTGCCAGATCAAACCAAGGATTATGAGGTGTATTGTGACGCTTCACGTCGAGGACTTGGAGCAGTGCTTATGCAGGAAGGGAGAGTTGTTTCGTATGCATCACGACAACTGAAGCCTCACGAATTGAATTATGCCACGCATGATTTGGAGTTAGCAGCCGTAGTGCATGCATTGAATACATGGAGACATTTCCTCATTGGAAATCATTGTGAGGTGTACATGGATCACAAGAGTTTGAAGTATATTTTCACGCAGAAGGATTTGAACCTTAGACAAAGGAGATGGTTGGAGCTCATCAAGGATTTTATATGAGATTGCATTATCATCCCGGGAAGGCTAATGTAGTAGCTGACGCATTAAGCCGTAAGAGCCATGTCAATACGTTAATGATGGGAGAAATACCCAAGGAGTTAGCAGAAAATCTTCGTGAACTATGTGCGGAAATAGTTCCGAGAGGCTATGTAGCAACGTTGGAAATTCAGTCAACTTTGATGGATAGAATCAGAGAAGCTCAGAAAACTGACAAAGGAGAAACTGAGCAAAGGAAAAGCTAAAGGATTTCGTGAGGATGAGCACGACACCCTATGGTTTGAAGACCGTGTTTATGTACCCAATGACTCGGAGATCAGAAAGTTGATTCTGCAAGAGGCACATGATTCACCGTATTCGATTCACCCAGGAAATACCAAGATGTATTTGGATTTGAAGGATATTTTCTGGTGGACCGGAATGAAGAAGGATATTGCGGAGTATGTAGCAGTTTGTGACATATGTCAGAGAGTAAAGGCAGAGCATCAGAAGCCAGCAGGATTGTTGCAACCATTGCCGATACCCGAATGGAAGTGGGATAAGCTAGGCATGGATTTTATCACGGGATTACCAAGGACTCGTTCAGGCTATGACTCGATTTGGGTTGTAGTTGATCGATTGACGAAGGTAGCACATTTCATCCCAGTAAAGACCACTTACACCAGTGCTAAGTTGGCAAAGATATACATGACCAGGATCGTATGTTTGCATGGAGTTCCGAGGAGCATCGTATCAAATAGAGGAACCCAGTTTACCTCAAAGTTCTGGAAGCAGTTGCATGAGACTTTGGGTACTAGGCTAGAATTTAGTACAGCTTTTCATCCGCAGACAGATGGACAGACCGAGAGAGTCAATCAGATTTTGGAGGATATGCTGAGAGCTTGTGCGCTAGATTATGGATCTAGTTGGGACGATAATTTGCCATATGCAGAGTTCTCTTACAACAACAGTTACCAAACCAGTTTGAAGATGGCCCCTTTCAAAGCTTGTACGGAAGGAGGTGCAGGACACCATTGTCATGGGACGAAGTTGGAGACCGTCAGTTGTTTGGACCAGATCTGATTAAGGAGTCTGAACAGAAGGTGGAGTTGATTCGCGATAGGCTCAAGGTAGCCCAGTCCAGGCAGAAGAGCTACGCAGATTCTAAACGCAAAGAGACAGTTTACGAAGTCGGAGACAGAGCTTATCTTCGAGTATCCCCACTTAGAGGGATTAAGCGCTTTGGAGTTAAGGGGAAGTTAGCGCCACGATTTGTAGGACCATATCAAGTTTTGGAGCGTATGGGAGAAGTGGCCTACAAGTTGGAATTGCCAGGAGGATTGACAGGAGTTCATGATGTGTTCCACGTTTCTTAGTTGAAGAAGTGTCACGCGGAGATGACTGACATACCTTTGAGAGACACAGTGCCATTAGAAGCAATTCAGTTGGATAACAATTTGACCTATGAGGAGAAACCAGTCAAGATTCTCGAGTTTGCCAGCCGAGTCACTCGCAGCAAGGTTATCAAGTTTTGCAAAGTTCAGTGGAGCCACCACACGGAGGATGAAGCCACCTAGGAGCGAGAGGAAGATTTGCTCAAGGACCACCCTCACCTATTTTCTAGCTAACCCGAATCTTGAGGGCGAGATTCATCTTAAGGGGGGTAGGTTTGTAACATCCCAAATTTTCAATTTGGAATGTTATACATTAGGTCATCATGCATATCATATTTTATTTTGCTTTTGGTTTCGATCCTAGAAAATCCTAAGCAACTCAAGGACCCACGGAGAGAGTTGGGGATTTCGTTATTTACATATTTGAGTTTTCTCAAATTATGTAAACAGGATCATTTAATTTTATTTATTTTATCATCAATTATTTCTATTACAAAAATATGAGAGAGGGAATAAAATGACTTCCCAAAATATAGAAATATTGAGGATTTAATAAAAAAAATCAAATAAGATTTATTTCGGAGTTTTACGGTATTTTTATTTGAATTTAGGAAAAATGCGCGTTTTTCAAAGTTGTAGTTTGGGCCCAGATAAATGTTCACTTTATCGGGCTTGATTTTAGAAACCCGGGAAAATATATTTCTTGATTTTTGGAGTCCATTTAGTATTTCTTTTTATTTTTCTTCCGAGCGTAATTATTTAAAAAAAACGAAACCGACTATGGGCCGTACCCGAGCGGGACTCCGCCCGGGGGCGCCTTTATATAGCGAAGCGCCCGAGCCCCAGGCCCATAGCCGCGCCTGCGCCGAAACCCTAGCCCATAGCCGCCGCCGCCGCCGCCGACTCGCCGGAGTTGCACGCCGCCCGAGGTTCGCCGCCGCCTCGACTTCCGTGCCGTTTAAAAAAAATTCTGTTCGTCATTTTTCTTTTTCGTCGGATTTTCCGTGGTTATTTTCTGATCGCGATTTCTGATCCGATTTTCGTTTTAGCATAACTTTTCGCTCGTTTATCGGAATCAGGCGATTCAAGCGTCTGGAGTTTCGTCTCGAAACCCTCTTACTGAATAATCAACTTAAACATGTTTTTGCTACTGTAAAATTTGCCCTAGATCCAGATTACTAGAACTAAGTTGTTTTCTTTCGCCGTTTGACTTCTTTTGCTTCATTCGATTTGATTCTTTTTGCAAACCAGGGTTCTTCAGTTGAACTTTCTGGTTAGATCTTCTATTTGAAGTTTTACCTGTGCATCAGATGAGTACTTATTGTATGCTTGTTGTTTGTCTGCGATAGAATACCCGGAGTGCGCCGCCTGTTACTTCGAATCTCTAGGTTTCGCGGATCATCAGCAAGGCAAGTAACACTTTGATCATACCTTTTCTACAACCCAGTTTTATTGCATTAGATCCATCCTCACACATTGCATGATTAGGATCTAATTAAATTATGGGATGGGAAGTAGATGAGGTAGTACCTATTACCTGTTTATTATCAAACCTTTGGGAGTTACTTCTGCGTTTGCTTTATGCCATGCTATGCTAGTAGACGTGGATTGGGTGAGTGATATCCATGACAGATGTGAGATTGTTAATTAATGGTTTATCTAAGGTGGCAACCTAACACACATCTGGGTGGATTGAGGCACCTGGGTATTCCAGGACTTGCCTGTTTTTATTTTGGACCGCCACCCAGGCTCAAAGGGATCATGAGATTCTTCATACTAGAAACTTCCATGTGCAGCCACAAGCCATTATGGGCTCTGGCATAGTTGAGTAAGTCGTGCGAACTCTTACAGGGTAGACTAGCAGATGTAGGGGAAAGTAGGTGTACCGGTCTATCCATCGTAAGGTGCTAGCGCTTCTGAAAGACTGTTTCTCGGTCATCCGTTTCTCAAACACCATGTAGTGCGAGAAATCCAATGGAGGCGATCGAGTCTTGTGGGGAAAAGTGCACAAACCTCTGCAGAGTGTATAAACTAATCATGATTAGCCGTGTCCCCGGTTATGGACATCTTGAGTATCTAGTACCTGGATTATCAAGTGAATCTCAACATGTTACTCTAAAGTAAATTTTGTTGGGTTTAATGATGTTACTTAATTGGGATTGAGAATGTTGTCAACCATTCTCAATGTTTAACAACCACCATGATAGTAATTAATTTTATTCCTTTGAAGTAGGGAAAAATTGGCTTTACGCAAAAACTGTAACCATAGAGCTTTCCACCAGCCAAATATGCATATAGTATAGCTGTTGCATTCCATTACTCTCTATGTGTTACCTTGCCAGCATATTCCATGTGCTGACCCGTTTTCGGGCTGCAACGTTAATGTTGCAGACTTTTCAGACGACGATTAAGGAGTTTTTAGGTCGTGATTCTATACTCAGTGATGCCGTTGGAGTTGATGGACTCACTTATCTTCCAAGCCTTCCGCTGTTATCGTTATTAGATGGCCTTAAGCCATATTTATTGTAATAAGTTCTCTTTTGAGACACTCGATGTAATAAGTGTGTGATTGCTACTCTGCTATAAATCCTTCGAGTACTGTGTGGTGTCAGCATTACTGATCCAGGGATGACACCGGAGCACAGAGATCAGACTGTTTGAGGTCTGGTCGCTACAGAAGTGTTCCATGCTTCCATTAAAGGAAATTGAAATCTAATGTTTCCTTCTTTCATATCAATAATTACACCAATCATTCTAAGGAAAGGTCTACCAAGAATAATAGGAGATGTAGGATTGCAATCTATATCATGAACAATGAAATCTACGAGCACATAATTCCTATTTGCAACAATAAGAACATTATTAATCCTTCTCATAGGTTTCTTAATAGTGGAATCCACAAGATGCAAATTTAAGGAACAATCATCAAATTGACGGAAACATAGCACATCATAAAGATTTTTTGGAATCGTGGAAACACTAGCACCCAAATCACACAAAGCATGGAACTCATAATCTTTAATCTTAATCTTAATAGTAGGCTCCCACCCATCATAGAGTTTTCTAGTGATAGAAACTTCCAATTCAAGCTTTTCTTCAAAGGATTCCATCATAGCATCAATGATATGTTTAGTAAAAGCTTTGTTTTGATTATAAGCATGAGGAGAATCCAACATGGATTGAAACAAGGGAATACAATCTAATAAAGAACAATTATCATAATTAAATCCCTTGAAATCCAAAAGAGTGGGTTCATTGCTACCTAAAGTTTTGACCTCTCCAATCCCACTTTTATCATTTTTTGCATCAATATCTAAAAACTTTGAATCATTGGGACGCCTTCTAACTAAAGTTGACTCATCTCCAGTCTCATCTTTATCAAGATTTATATTGGAAAACACAAATTCAATAGGAGTCACATCAATCACTTTAAGATCTTCATCATTATTTTCACGGAAGCTAGAAGAACACTCTTTTGTAAACCAATCTTTTTAGCACGCATCTTAGCGGTTCTCTCTTTGCACTCATCAACAGAAATTCTCATAGCTTTGAGAGACTCATTGATATCATGCTAAGGTGGAATAGATCGAAGTTTCAAGGAATCAACATCAAGAGAAATTCTATCCACGTTCCTAGCCAAATCATCAAGCTTAAGCAATTTTTCTTCACTCAAAGCATTGAAATTCTATTGCGAACTCATAAATTCTTTAACACTATTATGAAATTCAGAGGTCATATTATTATAATTTCCATAAGATTTGTTGGAGGAATTACCATAATTATTAGAGGAATTACTAGGGAACGGTCTAGGATTAAAATTACCTCTATACGCATTATTATCAAAATTGTTCCTACTAACAAAATTCACACCCAGATTCATTATTATTCTCAATCAAAGTAGACAAAGGAATATTATTAGGATCAGTAGGAGCACTCTTGATAGCAAACAATTTCATAAGCTCATCCATCTTTCCACTCAAAACATTAATCTCTTCAATCGCATGCACTTTTTTTACTAGTGGAAGATCTTTCGGTATGCCATTGAGAATAATTAACCATAATATTATCTAGGAGTTTAGTAGCTTCTCCTAAAGTAATTTCCATAAAGGTACCTCCCGCGGTCGAATCTAAAAGATTTCTAGAAGCAAAATTCAATTCGGCATAATTTTTTTTGTATAATCATCCATAGATTCAAACCATGCTTAGGGCAATTTCGTATCATTAATTTCATCCTCTCCCAAGATCGTGCAACATGTTCATGATCAAGTTGCTTAAAATTCATAATATCGTTCCTAAGGGAGATGATCTTAGCAGGAGGAAAATACTTGGAAATAAAAGCATCTTTACACTTATTCCATGAATCGATACTATTTTTAGGCAAAGATGAAAACCAAGTTTTAGCAAGATCTTGAAGTGAGAACGGAAATAGATTCAATTTAACAATATCATTATCCACATCTTTTTTCTTTTGCATATCACACAAATCAATGAAATTTTTTAGATGGGATGCAGCATCTTCACTAGGAAGGCTGGAAAATTGATCTTTCATAACAAGATTCAACAAAGCAACATTAATTTCACAAGATTCCGCATTAGTAGCGGGAGCAATTGGAGTACTAATAAAATCATTGTTATTGGTGTCGAAAAAATCACACAGTTTGGTATTCTCTTGAGTCATCGTGACAAGAAATCCAACACACGAGCATACAAAAAGGCAAGCGAAGAAGAAGAATGGAACAGGGGCGAAGAAAAGGCAAATTTTTTCAAAAATCATTTCAGAAGTGGGGGAGAGGAAAACGAGAGGCGAATGGCGAATAATGTAATGCAAAGGATGATAGTTTATTATGGGTACTTAGTATGTCTTGACTTGGCGCAGATCTGCCTGACAATGGCGCCAGAAATTCTTCCTGCTACTTCTTGAGCTTGCGTTGGTTTTCCCATTGAAGAGGAAAGGGTGATGCAGCAAAGTAGAGTAAGTATTTCCCGTAGTTTTGAGAACCAAGGTATCACTCCAGTAGGAGACAACGCACAAGTCACCACATACCTGCGCAAACAAACACCAACTTGCACCCAATGCGATAAAGGGGTTGTTAATCCCTTCACGGTTATTTGAAAAATGAGATCTGATAGAGATGGATAAACGGTAAAATAATATTTTTGGTATTTTTGGTTTATGGAACGGAAAGTAAAAGATTGCAAAGAAAGTAAATTGGAAACTAAAATAGTAGATTGGAAACTTATATGATGGAAAGTACGCCTGGGGGCCATAGGTTTCATTAGAGGCTTCTATCAAGATAGAAAATATTACGGTGGGTGAACAAATTACTGCCGAGCAATTGATAGAAAAGCACCAAGTTATGACGATATCTAAGGCAATGATCATGAATATAGGCATCACGTCCGTATCAAGTAGATGGACTCCTGCCTGCATCTACTACTATATATTACTCCACACATCGACCGACTCCTTCCTGCATCTAGAGTATTAAGTTCATGAAGAACAGAGTAACGCATTAAGTAAGATGAAATGATGTAGTGGGATAAACTCAAGCAATATGATGAAAACCCCATCTTGTTATCCTCGATGAAAACAATACAATACATGTCAGTTCCCCTTCTGTCACTGGGATCAAGCACCACAAGATTGAACCCAAAGCTAAGCACCTCTCCTATTGCAAGAAAAACCAATCTAGTTGGCCAAACCAAATCGATAGATCGAAGATACATGCAAAGATATATCATGCATATAAGAATTTAGAGGAGATTCAAATAATATTCATAGATAAGCTGATCATAAATCCACAATTCATTAGATCTCGGCAAACACACCGCAAAAAGGTATTACATCGAATAGATCTCCAAGAACATCGAGGAGAACATAGTATTGAGAATCAAAGAGAGAGAAGAAGCGTAGAAGCCCTCTGTGGTCTGCGAATCTATGGACCCGTAGGTCTGTGGTAAAATACTCACACTTCATCGGAGAGGCAATGGTGTTGATGTAGAAGCCCTCTGTGGTCGAATCCCCCTCTGACAAAACGCAGAAAAAGGCCCCTAGATGGGTTCTCATGGGTACAGAAGGTTGTGGCGGTGGAAAAGTGTTTTCTTGGTTGTCCTGGTTGGTTTGGGAATATTTGATTATATATAGGCGGAAGAAATAGGTCGATGGAGTCATGAGGGGACCCACAAGGGTGGGGGGTGGGGGCGCCCTACCCGCTGGGCGCGCCCTTCGTCCTTGTGTCCGCCTCGTGGCTTTCCTGATGTGTACTCCAAGTCCTCTTGATGTCTTCTGGTCCAAGAAAAATCATCGCGAAAGTTTTGTTCCGTTTGGACTCCGTTTGATATTCCTTTTCTGCGAAACTCTAAAACAAGGAAAAAATAGGAACTGGCACTGGGCTCTAGGTTAATAGGTTAGTCCCAAAAATAATATAAAATAGCATAATAATGCATATAAAACATCCAAAACAGATAATATAATAGCATGGAACAATCAAAAATTATAGATGCGTTGGAGATGTATCAATGAGCATGAACATGAAAAGATCCTAAGCAAGTGCCACTCTGAGTCTTAAGGAGGACACCACGCTAGAGATAGGACTGCACATAAGGTATTGCAATATAGTTTTTATTGGCCTACTATCTTCAAGGATGCTCGTAAGTATCACTACAAAAAAAGACACATCCGTGACATTTTGGGCCGAACGAAATTTTTTCCTGTCATGCTTATGACACTTCTATGATGATAATTGTGACAAAACCCGGTATCATCATAGATGTGGTGGGCTCCTACTTCTATGACAAAAAATCATGACAGAAAATGAGCTTTTCGTCCTGGGCGGGCCGGAGACGTAGTTGCATGACATTCTTTGGGCCGTCCATGACCGAAAAAATCGTGGTAGAAGCGAGGGCAAGGTAAATATCAGGGAGTTCCCGGTTACTGTGGGTGGTTGGGGCCGAGCGATGCACGGAGGTTTGCCCGTTTCTCTCATACACGTACGTGCGTGTGTGCAAGGCATTGTGCTCTAACTGAACCCGAGCGAGGCGTTGGGTGATAACCCACAAGTATAGGGGATCGCAACAGCTTTCGAGGGTAGAGTATTCAACCCAAATTTATTGATTCGACACAAGGGGAGCCAAAGAATATTCTCAAGTATTAGCAGCTGAGTTGTCAATTCAACCACACCTGGAAACTTAGTATCTGCAGCAAAGTGTTTAGTAGCAAAATAATATGATAGTGGTGGTAGCGGCAACAAAAGTAAAGACAGTAAAAGTAATGTTTTGGTATTTTGTAGTGATTGTAAAAGTAGCAACGGGAAAGTAAATATGCGTAAACCAGTATATGGAAAACTCGTAGGCACCGGAACAGTGATGGATAATTATGCCGGATGCAGTTCATCATGTAACAGTCATAACATAGGGTGACACAGAACTAGCTCCAATTCATCAATGTAATGTAGGCATGTATTCCGTATATAGTCATACGTGCTTATGGAAAAGAACTTGCATGACATCTTTTGTACTACCCTCCCGTGGTAGAGGGGTCCTATTAGAAACTAAGGGATATTAAGGCCTCCTTTTAATAGAGAACCGGAACAAAGCATTAGCACATAGTGAATACATGAATTCCTCAAACTATGGTCATCACCGGGAGTGGTCCCGATTATTGTCACTTCGGGGTTGCCGGATCATAACACATAGTAGGTGACTATAGACTTGCAAGATAGGATCTAGAACTCACATATATTTATGAAAACATAATAGGTTCAGATCTGAAATCATGGCACTCGGGCCCTAGTGACAAGCATTAAGCGTAGCAAAGTCATAGCAACATCAATCTCAGAACATAGTGGATACTAGGGATCAAACCCTAACAAAACTAACTCGATTACATGATAAATCTCATCCAATCCATCACCGTCCAGCAAGCCTACGATGGAATTACTCACGCACGACGGTGAGCATTATGAAATTGGTGATGGAGGATGGTTGATGATGACGACGGCGACGAATCCCCCTCTCCGGAGACCCGAACGGACTCCAGATCCGCCCTCCCAAGAGGTTTTAGGGCTTGGCGGCGGCTCCGTATCATAAAATGCAATGATTTCTTCTCTCTGATTTTTCTCTCTCCAAAAGCAAATATATAGAGTTGGAGTTAGTGTCGGAGGGTCATCAGGGGGCCCACGAGGTAGGGGGGCGCGCCCTAGGGGGGGCCACCCTTGTGATACGGGTGTGGGCCCCCTGGTCTTCATATTTGGCGAGGATTTTTTATTATTTTTTCTAAGACCTCCCGTGGAGTTTCAGGTCATTCCGAGAATATTTGTTTTCTGCACATAAAACAACATCATGGTTATTCTGCTGAAAATAGCGTCAGTCCGGGTTAGTTCCATTCAAATCATACAAGATAGAGTCCAAAGCAAGGGCAAAAGTGTTTGGAAAAGTATATATGACAGAGACGTATCAAGTCGCCCAAGCTTAAACCCTTGCTTGTCCTCAAGCAATTCAGTTGACAAACTGAAAGAAAGAAAAACTTTTACAAACTGTGTTTGCTCTTGTTGTTGTAACTATGTCAAGCCAGCATTCCATTTTTCAGCATAGATCATAACTAACCACATTTGCAATAATTCTCAGGTCTCACAATTACTCGTATCAATAGCATAATCAACTAGCAAGTCATAATAATAAATCTCGGATGACAACACTTTCTCAAAACTATCATAATATGATATAACAAGATGGTATCTCGCTAGCCCTTTCTGACCGCAAAACATAAATGCAGAGCACCTTTAAAGATCAAGGACTGACTAGACATTGTAATTCATGGTAAAAGAGATCCAATCATAGTCACACCCAATATAAATTAACAGTGATGAATGCAAATGACGGCTGTGCTCTCCAGCTAGTGCTTTTTAATAAGAGGGTGATGACTCAACATAAAAGTAAATGGATAGGCCCTTCGCAGAGGGAAGCGGGGATTTGTAGAGGTGCCAGAGCTCGGTTTTGAAATAGAGATAAATTGTATTTTGAGCGGTATACTTTCATTGTCAACGTAACAACTAAGAGATGGCGATATCTTCCATGCTAAACACATTATAGGTGGTTCCCAAACAGAATGGTAAAGTTTATACTCCCCCTCCACCAACAAGCATCAATCCATGGCTTGCTCGAAACAACGAGTGCCTCCAACATACATCAGGTCCCAAGGGGAGTTTTGTTTGCAATTAATTTTGATTTAGTTTGCATAAATCATGGGACTGGGTATCCCGGTGACCAGCCATTTTCTCGTGAGTGAGGAGCAGAGTCCACTCCTCTTGAGAATAACCCGCCTAACACGGAAGATAAGGACAGCCTTTGTTGATACATGAGCTATTCGAGCATACAAAACAGAATATTTATTTGAAGGTTTAGAGTTTGGCACATACAAATTTACTTGGAATGGCAGGTAGATACCGCATATAGGAAGGTATAATGGACTCATCTGGAATAACTTTGGGGTTTAAGGGATTGGATGCACAAGCAGTATTCCCACTTAGTACAGGTGAAGGCTAGCAAAAGATTGGGAAGTGACCAACTAGAGAGCGACAACAGCCATGTACATGCATTAAAATTAATAAACATTGGATGCAAGCATGAGTAGGATATAATCCACCATGAACATAAATATCATGAAGGCTATGTTGATTTTGTTTCAACTACATGCGTGAACATGTGCCAAGTCAAGTCACTTAAATCATTCAAAAGAGGATACCACCCCATCATACCATATCATAATCATCTCAATAGCATGTTGGCATACAAGGTAAATCATTATAACTCATAGCTAATCAAGCATGGCACAAGCAACTACGATCTCTAATTGTCATTGCAAACATGTTTATTCATAATAAGCTGAATCAAGAACGACGGGCTCATCATATTTACAAAAACAAAAGAGATCGAGTTCATACCAACTTTTCTCCTCTCAGTTAGTCCATCATATATCATCATAATTGCCTTTCACTTGCACGACCGAACGGTGTGAATAATAATAAGAGTGCACATGCATTGGACTAAGCTGGAATCTGTGAGCATTCAATAAATAGGAGAAGACATGGCAATATGGGCTCTTGGTTAAATCAACAATAATGCATATAAGATCCACTTCAACAATTTAATTATGGTCTTCTCCTACTGACCCCCAAAGAAAGGAAAAGAAATAAAACTATTTACATGGGAAAGCTCCCAACAAGCAAAAGAAGAACGGGAAATATTTTTGGGTTTTCCTTTTAATTATTACTACTACAACAGGAAAATAAACTACTACTATTTTTTTGGTTTTTCTTAAGGTTTAACAAACACACAAGAAGAAAGCAGGAAAAAGAAAATAAACTAGCATGGATATTACAGTGAAAAAGTATGAGCACCGACATCTAGCAATGAGTGTGTGTGAACATAAATGTAATGTCGGTGAGAAATACGTACTCCCCCAAGCTTAGGCTTTTGGCCTAAGTTGGTCTATGGCCACGGCTGGCCTGGCTGATATCCATAATAATAGTTGTTGGGGTCGTACTGTGATGAAGAGGAATAGTTGGGATCATACTGATGTGCAGCGGTTATCGCCTGCTGAGCTGCAGCGTGGAGTCGAGCTACCTCCGCCCTCCTCTCGTACTCTTCTGCCTCCTATCTGGTAATAACATATCTTCCTTTTGTCTGTGAATCAAAGAAGGCAGGAGCAGGGAGAGTAATACGGAAAACACGTCGTTTATCAAAAATTAAGCGATATAAAAGAGGTGATTCAGGCCTCTCGACAAACTGGTGCGAAGCCATAGAGTTATAATCTAAATATGCAGGAGGCAACTCCATATCACCCTCACGAATGTCTATTTCAAGAAAATGAGCTAAGCGGGTTGCATAAATTCCTCCAAAGAAATCTCCATTATGTCTATTATGATGGAACCTACGAGCTACAATGGCTCCCATATGATAAGATTGGTCTCCTAACATAGCACTCCTAAGAATGCTAAGATCAGGGACACACATGTGACATGCTTCATCCTTGGCATTTATGCATCTACCGATGAAAAGAGCAAAATAATGTATAGCAGGAAAGTGAATGCTCCCTATGGTAGCTTGCGTTATATCTCTGTATTCCCCCACAGTTATACTAGCAAGAAAGTTTCTAAATTCAGATTTAGGGGGATCCCTAATACTGTCCCACGATGGAAGTTCGCAAGCAAAAGTGAAATCCTCTAAGTCCATGGTATAAGATTTGTCATAAAGGTCAAACATGACTGAAGGAGAATTACGTGAAGATGAATACTCAAACCTCCTCACAAATGAACTTGTGAGATCATGATACTGGGGCATTTGTTAGCCTCAAAATCCTCAAGACCGGCATTGCGCAAATATGATTTGAATTCTTCTTTAATTCCCGCACGGTCCATAAAATTTTCCAACGGCCATTCGCAAGGCCGTACTGGAGCGTCTCTTGGTGGATCCTCGTCAGCATCGCGCATAGCAATTCTGGGTCCTTGCTTCTTAGAGGAACCACCTTGGAACATCTTCCTAAACATATTGTTTTTCTCTGAAAAATTCTGAAATTTTTAGTAACTTCAAAATAAAAGTGAACCAACTTCAATAAAACTGATAGCAACTACTCCTACAAGTGCCTAGAGCCTATATCAAGCATTAGAACTACTTGGAACCATATAAATTTGACATGCAAGCTCAAGAACATGGTCACCTATGCAGCACAAATTTGCAAAGAATAAAGCACTAGAACAAAAACTAATTGCACCAATGGAGGAGTCACATACCAAGGAACAATCTCCCCAAGCAGTTTTGCGAGAGGTTCTTTGAGCAAGGAGATCGAAAATCGCAGCAAAAGTGGCTAGAACTCGTGCTTGAGTTGGTTTTTCGGGTTTGTGTGAGATAGAGGAAGAAGATGGGTGCTGGGATAAGTGGAGGAGGGCCACCGTGGGCCCACGAGGCAGGGGGCGCGCCCTATAGGGGGGGGGGCGCCCACCACCCTCGTGACCAGGTGGCAGCTCCTCCCGCGGTAATTTTTGCAAAGTAAATTCTCAAATATTCATGAAAAAATCATATTAAATTGGCATGGCATTCTGAGGTCTTTTATTTTCGGGATATTTTTATATTGCACAGATAAATCAGGAAACAGACAGAAAAATACTATTTTTACTTTATTTAATATAAATAACAGAAAACATAAAGGGGGTACAGAAGTTTGTGCTTCTAGTTTCATCCATCTCATGCTCATAAAAAATAATCCACTAACAAGGTTGATCAAGTCTTGTTAACAAACTCATTCCGATAATCATGAAACCAGAGAAATTTCGAATAGCACTAAGTTAACTCAACGGGGATATGCACGTCCCCTATAATAAGAATATCATATTTCTTCTTGACAGTAGGGAGAGGAAATTCAAAACCTCCAAATATAATCGATGGAATTTTCCCAATAGAGTTGATACTATGAACTTGAGGTTGTTTCCTCGGAAAGTGTACCGTATGCTCATTACCGTTAACATGAAAAGTAACATTGCCTTTGTTGCAATCAATAACAGCCCCTGCAGTATTAAGAAAAGGTCTTCCAAGAATAATAGACATACTATCATCCTCGGGAATATCAAGTATAACAAAGTCCGTTAAAATAGTAACGTTTGCAACCACAACAGGCACATCCTCACAAATACCGACGGGTATAGCAGTTGATTTATCAGCCATTTGCAAAGATATTTCAGTAGGTGTCAGCTTATTCAAGTCAAGTCTACGATATAAAGAGAGAGGCATAACACTAACACCGGCTCCAAGATCACATAAAGCAGTTTTAATATAATTTCTTTTGATGGAGCAAGGTATAGTAGGTACTCTAGGGTCTCCAAGTTTCTTTGGTATTCCACCCTTAAAAGTATAATTAGCAAGCATGGTGGAAATCTCAGCTTCCGGTATCTTTCTTTTATTAGTAATGATATCTTTCATATATTTATCATAAGGATTTGTTTTGAGCACATCAGTTAATCTCATACGCAAAAAGATAGGCCTAATCATTTCAGCAAAGCGCTCAAAATCCTCATCATCCTTTTTCTTGGATGGTTTCGGAGGAAAAGGCATGGGTTTCTGAACCCAAGGTTCCCTTTCTTTACCATGTTTCCTAGCAACAAAGTCTCTTTTATCATAACGTTGATTCTTTGATTGTGGGTTATCAAGATCAACAGCAGGTTCAATTTCTACATCATTATCTTTACTAGGTTGAGCATCATCATGAACACCATCATTAATATTTTCACTAGGTTCATGTTCATTACCAGATTGTGTTTCAGCATCAGACATAGAAACATCATTTGGATTATCAGGTGGTTCAGCAATAGGTTCACTAGAAGTTTGCACAGTTCTATCATTTTTCTTCTTCTTCTTTTTAGAAGAACTAGGAACATCAATATTATTTCTCTAAGAATCTTGCTCGATTCTCTTAGGATGGCCTTCAAGATACAAAGGTTCCTGAGTCATTCTACCAGTTCTAGTAGCCACTCTAACAGCATAATCATTTTTCTTACTATTCATTTCATCAAGCACTTCTTTTTGAGCCTTAAGTACTTGTTCTACTTGAGTGGTAACCATAGAAGCATGTTTGCTAACAAGTTTAAGTTCACCTTTAATATCAGCCATATAATCACCGAAGCGTCTAACTATGTAAGCATTTTCTTTTAATTGTCTACTAAAATAAGCATTGAAGTCGTCTTGCTTAAACATAAAGTTATCAAACTCATCCAAGCACTGACTAGCAATTTGAGTAGGAGGGACTTCAGTTTTATCATATCTATAGAGAGAATTTACCTTTACTACCTGTGTCGGGATATCAGGACCAGGAGGTTCTTCAGTGAATAGATAATTGAGATCATATGTTTCTTCAACAGGCGGTATATTAAGACCATGTATTGCTTCAATAGGAGGTAAATTCTTAACGTCTTGAGCTTTAATACCTTTTTTTCATAGATTTCTTTGCCTCTTGCATATCTTCGGGACTGAGAAATAGAACACCTATCTTCTTCGGAGTTGGTTTAGAAATAGGCTCAGTAATTGGAGCAGGAGATGGCTCAGGAGGTGGCCAATTACTTTCATTTGTCAACATATTATTCAATAAGATTTTAGCTTCATCCGGTGTTCTTTCCCTGAAAAGAGAACCAGCACAACTATCCAGGTAATCTCTGGAAGCATCGGTTAGTCCATTGTAAAAGATATCAAGTATTTCAGGTTTCTTAAGAGGATGATCAGGCAAAGCATTAAGTAACTTGAGAAGCCTCCCCCAAGCTTGTGGGAGACTCTCTTCTTTAATTTGCACGAAGTTGTATATTTCCCTCAAAGCAGCTTGTTTCTTATGAGCAGGGAAATATTTAGCAGAGATGTAATAAATCATATCCTGGGGACTACGCACACAACCAGGATCAAGAGAATTAAACCATATCTTAGCATCACCCTTTAATGAGAACGGAAATATTTTGAGTAAATAGAGGTAACGTGATCTATCATTATTAGTGAACAGGGCAGCTATATCATTTAACTTAGTAAGATGAGACACAACAGTTTTAGATTCATAGCCATAAAATGGATCAGATTCAACCAAAGTAATTATATTAGGATCAACAAAGAATTCATAATCTTTATCAGGAACACATATAGGTGAAGTAGCAAAAGCAGGGTCGGGTTTCATTCTATCTCTAAGTGATTCTTTGTTACATTTAATTAATAACATCTTAAGCTCATATCTATCTCTGCAAGCTAAAATAGCTAAAGAAGCATCCCTATCAAAAAGATAACCTTTAGGAATAACAGGCATGTTTTCATCATCACTATCATCATCGTATTCAGATACAATAATTTCTCTTTCTCTAGCCCTAGCAATTTGTTCATAAAGAAATTCACTAAGGGGCACAGTAGTATCAGGCATAGAAGCAGTTTCATCATAAGTATCATGCATAGCAGAAGTGGCATCATCAATAACATGCGACATATCAGAACGAATAGCAGAAGCAGGTGTAGGTGTCGCAAACTTACTCATAACAGAAGGTGAATCAAGTGCAGAGCTAGATGGTAGTTCCTTACCTCCCCTCGTAGTGGATGGATAAATCTTGGTTTTTGGATCTCTCAAGTTCTTCATAGTGTCCAGCATATATAAATCCCAAGTGAATCAAAGAATAGAGAATAGAGCTATGCTCCCTGGCAACGGCGCCAGAAATTGGTCTTGATAACCCACAAGTATAGGGGATCGCAACAGCTTTCGAGGGTAGAGTATTCAACCCAAATTTATTGATTTGACACAAGGGGAGCCAAAGAATATTCTCAAGTATTAGCAGTTGAGTTGTCAATTCAACCACACCTGGAAACTTAGTATCTGCAGCAAAGTGTTTAGTAGCAAAATAATATGATAGTGGTGGTAGCGGCAACAAAAGTAAAGACATCAAAAGTAATGTTTTTGGTATTTTGTAGTGATTGTAACAGTAGCAACGGGAAAGTAAATAAGCATAAACCAGTATATGGAAAACTCGTAGGCACCGGATCAGTGATGGATAATAATGCCGGATGCGGTTCATCATGTAACAGTCATAACATAGGGTGACACAAAACTAGCTCCAATTCATCAATGTAATGTAGGCATGTATTCCATATATAGTCATACGTGCTTATGGACTTGCATGTCATCTTTTGTCCTACCCTCCCGTGGCAGCGGGGTCCTATTGGAAACTAAGGGATATTAAGGCCTCCTTTTAATAGAGAGCCGGAACAAAGCATTAGCACATAGTGAATACATGAACTCCTCAAACTATGGTCATCACCGGGAGTGGTCCCGATTATTGTCACTTCGGGGTTGCCGGATCATAACACATAGTAGGTGACTATAGACTTGCAAGATAGGATCTAGAACTCACATATATTCATGAAAACATAATAGGTTCAGATCTGAAATCATGGCACTCGGGCCCTAGTGACAAGCATTAAGCATAGAAAAGTCATAGCAACATCAATCTCAGAACATAGTGGATACTAGGGATCAAACCCTAACAAAACTAACTCGATTACATGATAAATATCATCCAACCCATCACCGTCCAGCAAGCCTACGATGGAATTACTCATGCACGGCAGTGAATATCATGAAATTGGTGATGGAGGATGGTTGATGATGACGACGGTGACGAATCCCCCTCTCCGGAGCCCTGAACGGACTCCAGATCAGCCCTCCCGAGAGGTTTTAGGGCTTGGCGCCGGCTCCATATCGTAAAACGCGATGATTTCTTCTCTCTGATTGTTTTCTCTCCGAAAGCAAATATATAGAGTTGGAGTTGGCGTCGGAGGGTCAACAGGGGGCCCACGAGGTAGGGGGGCGCGCCCTAGGGGGGGGGGCGCCCCCCATCCTCGTGAGAAGGGTGTGGGCCCCCTGGTCTTCATATTTGGAGAGGATTTTTTATTTTTTCTAAGACCTCCCGTGGAGTTTCAGGTCAATCCGAGAATATTTGTTTTCTGCACATAAAACTTTATCATGGTAATTCTGCTGAAAATAGCGTCAGTCCGGGTTAGTTCCATTCAAATCATACAAGATAGAGTCCAAAACAAGGGCAAAAGTGTTTGGAAAAGTAGATACGACGGAGACGTATCATTGGGCTCTAACTGAACCCGAGCGATTGCACTAGCTACATTACAGAACCCCGATCGATCCCTTGTTGTTAACTGAACCCGAGTGGTTCCTTCGCTACTTCTGCTAACTGAAGCCGATCGATGCTGCCTCTTGATGAACAGTGAGCATTGTTGGGGGTTTGGATGAACAGTTCCTGGTGGGGGGTTGGATGAACAGGACCCCGTGGTAGCAGAGGCCGTTGCCGCTGGATGAACATTACCCCGATTGAGCTGGTTGGGGGTGGATGAGCAGGACCCCGGGGAGTGCTGGATGAACAGGACCCCGTGGAGGGCTGGTTGAACAGTATCCGATGGAGGGATGGATGAATAGTAGCCCGTGGAGGGGTGGTTGAAAAGGACCCTGTGGAGAGGTGAATAGTAGCCGGTGGAGAAGCGGTGGAGGCTGGATGAACAAGAGCCCCGTGGATGAGCGGTTGTAGGTGGAAGCTGGAGGAGGTCGACGGTGGATGAACAGTAGCCTGTGGAGGCAGTCGACAGTGGAGATGAGCAGTATCCTGTGGAGTCCCGTTTTTCGGTACGCCACACCCCTCCTGATGAACAGGACCCCCGTTTGGACCGTAGTGCTCCAACACAAGTCCGTTTCCTCCGTTTTGCGGTACGACACACCCCTCTCGATCAACAGGACCCTGTTTTGACCGTAGGAGGTCCAAGAAAAGTCCGTTTCCTCCGTTTTGCGGTACGCCAGACCCCTCCCGATGAACAGGATCCCGTTTCGACCGTGGCCGGCGAACACAAGGCCGTTTCCTCCATTCTGCGGTACGCCAGGCCTCGTTTCGATCGGTTGTTCCGTCTAAGCCGGTTGGCTGCCGATGAACACGACGATGATGCAGTTTCTCCGTTCCGACCCAGCCATGTACACGAGCCCTGGCCGTACGTATGCACGAGTAGGCATTCGAGACCCCGCCCGTATGTATGTACGTGGCCATATTTACTTTGTTACACCCTGGCCGCTGTACGTACATGTACACAATATTAACGGGACTGCGAGACATGCTACGTGCGCGCCTCTACTGCGACATGTGCCCTTCCTTACACAGCCACAGTTTATCGTTGTAGCCTGCAGACAGACCGGTCGTATGTATGTACACGTTCACGACCAGAATGACAATGCTACATACGCTTCGACCAGGTGGGTCCCGACTCTTAGGCACTTCCTTGCGTGCGAAGATGTAGCTGGTGGGTCCCAGCAATCAGGGGGCGAATCATTTTTTTGCCCATAATATGGACGCACTTCCTTGTGTGTGAAGATGTAGCTGGTGGGTCCTAGCAGTTAGGGGGAAACATTTTTTTCATGAAATACGGTGGCCTGTCCGATGGGTCCCTGCTGTCAAGTGTAGGAATCATTATTTTGCGCGTAATAAGGAGGCACTTCCTTGCTGCGGCCGTGGACCCAGCTGTCAGCCTCTCCACGTACAGTACTCTTCCGATGGAA
The DNA here is from genome assembly GCF_003073215.2 of Triticum urartu. NCBI lineage: Eukaryota > Viridiplantae > Streptophyta > Magnoliopsida > Poales > Poaceae > Triticum > Triticum urartu. The sequence goes on along the minus strand of NC_053027.1, from coordinate 413,164,989 downwards.
GTCGTTCCTTGACCACATTGACCACGCTGCGCCGAGAGCACCAGGGCAGTGGACGACGGCGAGGCCTAGGAAGGGGACGACACCGAGTCGGGGAAGACGCGGCAGTGGATGCCCACGTGGAGAGGAGTACGAGGGTTCACTGGTTCGGCTGCGGTGTGAGGCTTTCGTCACCTCAGAATAACAAGGGGTGTGGGTGAGTAGAGGGATGGCTTGGCCAGCGCTGGGAGTAGTAGGGGGCGGTGAGTCCTCCGCGGCAGCACAGCCGACCACGAGAGGTAGGAGCAGGCGGCACGACCGACACTGGTTTGGGCGGCTGGAGCAAGAAGACCAGAGGTTGAAGAAGCACTACGGCCGTTGTATGGACATCGTACGGTCACTAGAGCTAAAGTCGTTCATATTGACTAAGTTGACAAAGCCCTCCGTCCCCATCAACTTAGTAGGCCCACAAGTCAGCCTCCCACTACGGTGGGTCCCAGCTAGCAGGGGGAGTATTCATTTTTTGTGCGTAATAAGGAGGCACTTCCTTGCGTGCGAAGATATAGCTGGTGGGTCCGAGCTGACAGCAGGGGGAACATTTTTTTCGCGAAACACAGAGGCCCTTCCGGTGGGTCCTGTTGGATTATGGGTTCCGGCAAATCCTTGAGGTTCGAACACTAGGGTGCGCGTGAAGATCTCTCCTCCTAGCTCACGCTCTCGCAACAATCGCAAAGCCTAACTCGCCAATCCCGAGGAACGAGGGACACAAGAGTTTATACTGGTTCGGGCCACCGTTGTGGTGTAATACCCTACTCCAATGTGGTGTGGTGGATTGCCTTGTAGGCTGGGGATGAACAAGTACAAGGGAAGAATAGCCTCCTGAGGAGAGGTGTTCTTGAGCTCTTGTGTGACTAGGGATGACCTGAATGATCTGTCTCTAGATGAGCCGATCCTGACTATGCTGGTGGCTAGCCCTATTTATAGAGGCCCGGGTCCTCTCCCCAAATATTAGGCGGGAAGGGATCCCACAACGGCCAGTTTGAAGGGGGACAACGAGTACAAGTTATCTTGACAAAAGCTGGTCTTCACCTGTCAAAGGCTCTGGTGGTGACACCGCCGTGGGCTCCGTGATGACCTCCGTCTTGTCGTCTTGCTGGTCTTGGTCTCATTGCACCGATATGGAAACATTTGCCTGACACCTCGGGACTCCTTGCCTGCGCCTGCCTCTTTAGCACTGAAGAGAGAACTGGCACTCTGGCGCCCGCTGGCGCCCGCCTGGCCTTGGTCGTTATGGCTCACATCACGGAAACCTCATGAGGTGCCCCTCGCCTTGATCTCTCCACTCCTCGTGAGCCAGCCTAGTGAGGCTGCCCCTGAGGAGGTCTTGTGTCGTCCGTCTCGCGAGGCTTGGCCCCTCGCGCGGGTCTTGAGTGTTGGTTGATGAAGATGGGCCATACCAGGCCGCTGGTGGAGCCATGCCCTGGGCCGCATGCAGGTAACTTTGGGTACCCCCGTTCCCAGGACGCCGACAGTAGCCCCCGGGCCTAAGGTGCACTCGTGCTAGGCTTCGCGGCAAAGCCAAGGGGCAAGTGCGGAGCACTGCGAGCCCTAACAGCTTGCGTCCTTGATTGACGCGTGGCGATTGACAGTACATGGGCGTCTCCGCTTCCCCATGCTGCCTCAGCAACTGCCCAACTTGACGAGTCCCTTTGCTTGTAGAAAGAGGTCATTATTACCTTAGATTGTGGAGGCCGGTGGTTGGCCTCCTCCTAGCTATAAATGGGAAGGGGGGCGGAGCCCCCGTTACCCGTCTCTTCCTCCACTCCTCCTGCTTCTCCTTCTTTTTCCTTGCCGCGACACCCATGGCGCCAGTGAAGAGGTTCTCGGCTGCCGAGTAGGGAAAAGCTCGCCAGGAGGGGCCCGGCTCGCCACCTCCTAAGAGGGGGCGCGGCCACCCGCGCAAGCATGCCGTCACCCCCACTACATTCCCTCGTGGGCGTGGATGAACTCCCTCGGGGTCTGGCGCTGTCCTCGGCGGCCGCCACGGCGCTCCTTCGCGCGGCGGGAGCCGCCTAGGTCGGTGTAGCCCCGTCGATGAGGGGACGCGCGCCATGGTCGCCCGGCCTCCTGCTACCTCTTGAGCACTGCGTTGGATTTCCCCGAAGAGGAAGGGATGATGCAGCAAAGTAGCGTAAGTATTTCCCTCAGTTTTTGAGAACCAAGGTATCAATCCAGTAGGAGGCTACGCTCGAGTCCCCCATACGTACACAAAAACAATAGCTCAATGCAACCAACGCGCTTAGGGGTTGTCAATCCCTTCACGGTCACTTATGAAAGTGAGATCTGATAGAGATGATAAATAATATTTTTGGTATTTTTGGTATAGAGATGCAAAGTAAAAAGTAAAAGCAAAGTAAAAGCAAAGCAATAATAAAGTGATGAAGATTAAGATGATGATAAAGAGACCCGGGGGCCATAGGTTTCACTAGTGGCTTCCATCAAGAGCATAAGTATTCTACGGTGGGTGAACAAATTACTGTTGACCAATTGCCAGAATTGAGCATAGCTATGAGAATATCTAGGTATGATCATGTATATAGGCATCATGTCCGAGACAAGTAGACCGAAACGATTCTGCATATACTACTATTACTCCACTCATTGACTGCTATCGAGCATGCATCTAGAGTATTAAGTTAAAAACAGAGTAACGCCTTAAGCAGGATGACATGATGTAGAGGGATAGTTTCATGCAATATAATAAAAACCCCATCTTGTTATCGTCAACGGCAATGATACAATACGTGCCTTGCTTCCCCTTCTGTCACTGGGAAAGGACACCGCAAGATCGAACCCAAAGCTAAGCACTTCTCCCATGGCAAGAACAACCAATCTAGTAGGCCAAACCAAACTGATAATTCGAAGAGACTTGCAAAGATAACCAATCATACATAAAAAAATTCAGAGAAGATTCAAATATAATTCATAGGTAGACTGAATCATAAACCCACAATTCATCGGTCTCAACAAACACACTGCAAAAAGAAGAATACATCGAATAGATCTCGACAAGAGAGGGGGAGAACATTGTATTGAGATTCAAAAAGAGAGAAGAAGCCATCTAGCTACTAGCTATGGACCCGTAGGTCTGAAGTAAAGTACTCACACTTCATTGGAGGGGCTTGGATGATGATGTAGAAGCCCTCCGTGATCGATACATCCTCCGGCGGAGCTCCGGAATAGGCTCCAAGATGGGATCTCGTGGATACAGAAAGTTGCGGTGGTGGAATTAGGTTTTTGGCTCCTGTTCTGATCGTTTGTGGGTACGTGGATATATATATATAGGAGGAAGAAGTACGTCGGTGGAGCTTCGAGGGGCCCACGAGTCAAGGGGCGCGCCCTGGGGGGGGGCGCCCTCCACCCTCGTGACCGCCATGTGGCTTTATTGACGGAGGGTCCAAGTCTCCTGGGTTTTATCTGATGAGAAAATCACGTTCCTGAAGGTTTCATTCCATTTGGACTCCGTTTGATATTCCTTTTCTTCGAAACCCTAAAACAGGCAAAAAACATCAATTCTGGGCTGGGCCTCCGGTTAATAGGTTAGTCCCAAAAATAATATAAAAGTGGAAAATAAAGCACAATGATAATACTTCAAGCATACTAACTAAGCAATTATGTCTTCTCAAAATAACATGGCCAAAGAAAGTTCACCCCTACAAAATCATATAGTTTAGTCATGTTTCATTTTCGTCACACAAGGATGCTCTCATCTAGCACAACCCCGATGACAAGCCAAGCAATTGTTTCATACTTTAGTAATCTCAAACCTATAAACTTTCACACAATATATGAGTGCGAGCCATGGACATAGCACTATGGGTGGAATAGAATATAATGAGGGGGGTTATGTGGAGAAGACAAAAAAAGGAGAAAGTCTAACATCAGCGAGGCTAACCAATGGGCTATGGAGATGCCCACCGATTGATGTTAATGTAAGGAGTAGGGATTGCCATGCAACAGATGCACTAGAGCTATAAATGTATGAAAGCTCAACAAAAGAAACTAGTGGGTGTGCATCCAACTTGCTTGATCACGAAGACCTAGGGCACTTGAGGAGGCCCATTGTTGGATTATACAAGCCAAGTTCCATAATGAAAAATTCCCACTAGTATATGAAAGTGATAACATGAGAGACTCTCTACTATGAAGATCATGGTGCTACTTTGAAGCACAAGTGTGGTAAAAGGATATTAACGTTGTCCCTTCTCTCTTTTTCTCTCATTTTTTGGCCTTTTCTTTTTTTATGGCCTTTCTCTTTTTTTTGGGCCTTCTCTTTTTTATGGCCTTTCTCTCTTTTTATTTATTTATTCCTCACTTGGGACAGTGCTCTAATAATGATGATCATCACACTTCTATTTATTTACAACTCAATGATTACAACTTGATACTAGAACAAAGATGACTCTATATGAATGCCTCCAGCGGTGTACCGGGATATGCAATGAACCAAGAGTGACATGTATGAAAGAATTATGAACGGTGGCTTTGCCACAAATACTATGTCAACTACATGATCATGCTAAGCAATATGACAATTATGAATGTGTCATGATGAACGGAATGATGGAAAGTTGCATGGCAATATATCTCGGAATGGCTATGGAAATGCCATAATAGGTAGGTATGGTGGCTATTTTGAGGAAGATATAAGGAGGTTTATGTGTGAAAGAGCGTATCATATCACGGGGTTTGGATGCACCGGCGAAGTTTGCGCCAACTCTCAAAGTGAGAAAGGGCAATGCACGGTACCGAAGAGGCTAGCAAGGATGGAAGGTTGAGAATGCGTATAATCCATGGACTCAAGATTAGTCATAAAGAACTCACATACTTATTGCAAAAATCTACAACTCATCAAAAACCTCGGCACTACGCGCATGCTCCTAGGGGGATAGATTGGTAGGAAAAGACCATCGCTCGTCCCCGACCGCCACTCATAAGGAAGACAATCAAATAACACCTCATGTTTCAAATTTGTTGCATAACGTTTACTATACGTGCATGCTACGGGCCTTGCAAACTTCAACACAAGTATTTCTCAATTTCACAACTACTCAACTAGCATGACTTTGATGTTATTACCTCCATATCTCAAAACAATCATCAAGCATCAAACTTTTCTTAGTATTCAACACACTCATACGGAAGTTTTATTATAAATCTTGCATACCAAGCATATTAGGATTTTAAGAAAATGTCCATGCTAATAAGACTCTCAAAATAATCTAAGTGAAGCATGAGAGATCAATAGTTTCTATAAAACAAATCCACCACCGTGCTCTAAAAGATATAAGTGAAGCACTAGAGCAAAATTATAAAGCTCAAAAGATATAAGTGAAGCACATAGAATATTCTATCAAATTCTAAATCATGTATGGCTCTCTCAAAAGGTGTGTACAGCAAGGATGATTGTGGTAAACTAACAAGCAAATACTCAAATCATAAAAGACGCTCCAAGCAAAACACATATCATGTGGTGAATAAAAATATAGCTCCAAGTAAAGTTACCGATAGAGGTAGACGAAAAAGAGGGGATGCTTTCCGGGGCATCCCCAAGCTTTGGCTTTTAGGTGTCCTTAGATTATCTTGGGTGTGCCATGGGAATCCCCAAGATTAGTCTCTTGCCACTCCTTGTTCCATAATCCATCAAATCTTTACCCAAAACTTGAAAACTTCACAACACAAAACTTAAAGTAGAAAATTCGTGAGCTCCGTTAGCGAAAGAAAACAAAATACCACTTCAAGGTAATGTAATGAACTCATTCTTTATTTATATTGGTGTTAAACCTACTGTATTCCAACTTCTCTATGGATTATAAACTATTTTACTAGCCATAGATTCATCAAAATAAGCAAACAACACACGAAAAACAGAATCTGTCAAAAACTGAACAGTCTGTAGTAATCTGTAGCTAGCGCAAGATCTGGAGCCCCAAAAATTCTAAAATAAATTGCTGGACGTGAGTAATTTATCTATTAATCATCTTCAAAAATAATTAGCTAAATATCACATTACAAATAAAAATTACAGCAGTTCTCGTGAGCACTAAAGTTTCTGTTTTTTACAGCAAGTTCAACAAGACTTTCCCCAAGTCTTCCCAACGGTTCTACTTGGCACAAACACTAATTAAACACAAAAAACACAACCAAAACAGAGGATAAATAATTTATTTATTAATAAACAGGAGCAAAAAGCAGGTAATAAAAACAAAATTGGGTTGCCTCCCAACAAGCGCTATCGTTTAACGCCCCTAGCTAGGCATAATAAGCAAGAATAGATCTAGGTATTGCCATCTTTGGTAGGCAATCCATAAGTGGCTCTCATGACAGATTCATATGGTAATTTTATTTTCTTTCTAGGGAAGTGTTCCATGACCTTCTTAATGGAAATTGAAATCTAATATTCCCTTCCTTCATATCAATAATTGCACCAACCGTTCTAAGGAAAGGTCTACCGAGAATAATAGGGCAAGAAGGATTGAATCTATATCAAGAATGATAAAATCTATGGGCACATAATTCCGATTTGCAACAATAAGAACATCATTAATTATTCCCATAGGTTTCTTAATAGTGGAATCCGCAAGATGCAAGTTTAGAGAGCAATCATCAAAATCACGGAAATCTAGCAAATCACACAAAGTTTTGGGAATAGTAGAGACACTAGCACCCAAATCACACAAAGCATAAAACTCATAATTTTTAATTTTAATTTTAGTAGTAGGTTCCCACTCATCATAAAGTTTTCTAGGGATAGAAATTTCCAATTCAAGTTTTTCTTCATAAGATTGCATCAAGGCATCAACGATATGTTTAGTAAATGCTTTATTTTTACTATAAGCATGAGGAGATTTTAGCACAGATTGCAACAAGGAAATACAATCAATTAAAGAGCAATTTTCATAATTAAATTCCTTGAAATCCAATATAGTGGGTTTAGCAACATCTAGGGTTTTAATTTCTTCAATCCCACTTTTTAGCATCAAGATCAACAAATTCCGAATTCTTAGAACGCCTTGTAGGTAAAGGTGGATCATATTCAGTCCCATCATTATCTAGATTCATATTGCAAAACAAAGATTTAATAGGGGACACATAAATAACTTTTAGATCTTCATCATTATTTTCATAGGAATCCGGTTTAGCGGCCATCTTATTGACTAAGGTAGCTTGCATATCCGAAGTTTCAGTAGTTAATTTTTCAAGATGGGCAATTTGAGATCTTATACCATCAAATTCTTTAGACATATCATCGAGCTCTTTATTCATATAATTCATGAAACTTTTTTGTTCCTTAAGCTCATTTCTAAAGAAATTATTATGCTCAAATTGCAAAACCATAAACTTCCCGACGATGTTTTCGATCTCCTCTAACCTTTTAAGGTGAAGATCACCAAATCTAGGTAGAGCCATTGCGACAAACAAGCAATCCAACACACGAGCAAACAAAAAGGAAACGGGCAAAAGAGGCAAATAGAGAAGGAGGATAGAGAGAGGGCGAATAAAACGGCAAGGGTGAAGTGGGGGAGAGGAAAACAAGAGGCAAATGGAAAATAATGTAATGCGGGAGATAGGGGTTGTGATGGGTACTTGGTATGTTGACTTTTGCACAGACTCCCCGGCAACGGCGCCAGAAATTCTTCTTGCTACCTCTTGAGCACTACGTTGGATTTCTCCGAAGAGGAAGGGATGATGCAGCAAAGTAGCGTAAGTATTTCCCTCAGTTTTTGAGAACCAAGGTATCAATCCAGTAGGAGGCTACGCTCGAGTCCCTCGTACCTACACAAAAACAATAGCTCAACGCAACCAACGCGCTTAGGGGTTGTCAATCCCTTCACGATCACTTACGAAAGTGAGATATGATGGAGATGATAAATAATATTTTTGGTATAGAGATGCAAAGTAAAAAGTAAAAGCAAAGTAAAATCAAAGCAATAATAAAGTGATGGAGATAAATATGATGATAAAGAGACCCGGGGGCCATAGGTTTCACTAGTGGCTTCTCCCAAGAGCATAAGTATTCTACGGTGGGTGAACAAATTACTGTTGAGCAATTGACAGAATTGAGCATAGTTATGAGAATATCTAGGTATGATCATGTATGTAGGCATCACGTCCGAGACAAGTAGACCGAAACGATTCTGCATCTATTACTATTACTCCACTCATCGACCGCTATCCAGCATGCATCTAGAGTATTAAGTTAAAAATAGAGTAATGCCTTAAGCAAGATGACATGATGTAGAGGGATAGTTTCATGCAATATGATAAAAACCCCATCTTGTTATCCTTGATGGCAACGATACAATACGTGCCTTGCTGCCCCTTCTATCACTGGGAAAGGACACCGCAAGATCGAACCCAAAGCTAAGCACTTCTCCCATGGCAAGAACAACCAATCTAGTAGGCCAAACCAAACTGATAATTCAAAGAGACTTGCAAAGATAACCAATCATACATAAAAGAATTCAAAGAAGATTCAAATATTGTTCATAGATAGACTGGATCATAAACCCACAATTCATCGGTCTCAACAAACACACTGCAAAAAGAAGATTACATCGAATAGATCTCCACAAGGGAGGGGGAGAACATTGTATTGAGATCCAAAAAGAGAGAAGAAGCCATCTAGCTACTAGCTATGGACCCGTAGGTCTGAAGTAAACTACTCACGCTTCATCGGAGTGGCTTGGATGATGATGTAGAAGCCCTCCGTGATCGATACCTCCTCCGGCGGAGCTCCGGAACAGGCTCCAAGATGGGATCTCGTGGATACAGAAAGTTGCGGCGGTGGAATTAGGTTTTTGGCTCCTGTTCTGATCGTTTGGGGGTACGTGGATATATATAGGAGGAAGAAGTACATCGGTGGAGCTTCGAGGGGCCCACGAGGCAGGGGGCGCACCCTAGGGGGGGGGCGCCCTCCACCCTCGTGACCGCCTTGTGGCTTTCCTGACGGAGGGTCCAATTATCCTGGGTCTTATCTGATGAGAAAATCACGTTCCAGAAGGTTTCATTCCGTTTGGACTCCGTTTGATATTCTTTTTCTTCGAAACCCTAAAATAGGCAAAAAACAGCAATTTTGGGCTCGGCCTCCGGTTAATAGGTTAGTCCCAAAAATAATATAAAAGTGGAAAATAAATCCCAACATAGTCCAAAACAGTAGATAATATAGCATGGAGCAATCGAAAATTATAGATACGTTGGAGACGTATCACCTCCTCGGCCGCGCTTCCACTCGGCGGAGGTGCTGCCAGAGTTTGTCGTGTGGTTGGCGAATCCGGCCGGCACTTGGCTTCAACTTCCACGTGCCTTCGCCAGGGAACTGCCGGCCCCAGGTCCCGGCGGCCTCTGGCTGCAGGCCGACGTAGCCCTGGCCCGCGGCTGGCAGACATTCGCCCCCGCGTGTGGCCTGGGAAGTTGGTGCATCCTCCACTTCAAGTATGATGTCACAGCGACCCTCTTCGTGAGGGCGTTCGGGGAAGACCGTCGCCGAGCTGGATGATGCCCTAAAGACGATGACGATGGTCGCGAGGTGCTTGGCCTTGGTGATGGCCGCGACGAGCACGAGGGTGACCTTCCCCTTGGCGGCGACTATGGTTCGCCCAGCTACGGTAGCTCCTCCTCCGGCGAAAGCTCCAGCAGCGGCGACTACAACCAGCCGCCACGCCGTTGGGCCCGCTTTGAGGATGGTGGTTGGTCATCCCACCATCATGACCCGGTGAAGCGCGAGGAGGGCTCTGGCTGAGTCTGGGGGGCGACCCTCATGACCTGTCGCGCCGTAGGAGCCGCTTTTGCTTGTCCTCTTTTCCCTTTCCCCTGCATTGTCAGAAACGAATTCGGGGCCCTGCGAGGGCGTGTAATGAACCGTGGTGCTTATGTTGCTTTTATGGTGTGTTTATTGTTCCCGGGTTGTATCGTGAGATCTATGCCTTATACAGGTGTAGAGGGGTAACATAGCTCGATGCATCCAGGGTAGCTTTGACCTCATGAGGGCGCGCGTCTTCAGGCACCTGGTGGGGCCTCCCCCCTGTCAATTCGGGTAACATCGCGAAGCTGCAACAACTTGTTAAGAAATCTTTAATCCTTCTCGCGTGAGGCCTCCGGTATGGGCTGGTTATGGCCAAACGCACCGCGTCGTGGTACCCATGGGGCACGGACTAAAGGGGGATGCGGCGATTGATACGCCTCCAACGTATCTATAATTTTTGATTGTTCCATGCTATTATATTATCTGTTTAGGATGTTTAATGGGATTTAATTTACCGTTTTATATTATTTTTGGGACTAACCTACTAAGCAAAGGCCCAGTGCAAATTGCTATTTTTTTTGCCTATTTCAGTGTTTTGCAGAAAAGAAATATCAAACGAAATCCAAACGGAATGAAACCTTCGGGAGAGTTATTTTTGGAACAAACGTGATCCAGGAGACTTAGAGTGGACGTCAAGAAAGAAGCAAGGAGGCCATGAGGCTGGGAGGCGCGCCCAGGGGGGTAGGCATGCCCCCACCCTCGTGGCCCCCTCGCAGCTCCACCGACATACTTCTTCCTCCTATATATACCCATATACCCCGAAAACATCCAGGAGCACCACAAAACCCTATTTCCACCGCTGCAACCTTCTCTACCCGTGAGATCCCATCTTGGGGCCTTTTCCGGCGCTCTGTCGGAGGGGGAATCGATCACGGAGGGCTTCTACATCAACATCATAGCCTCTCCGATGATGTGTGAGTAGTTTACCACAGACCTTCGGGTCCATAGTTATTTGCTAGATGGCTTCTTCTCTCTCTTTGGATCTCAATACAAAGTTCTCCTCGATTCTCCTGGAGGTCTATTCGATGCAATTCTTTTTGCGGTGTGTTTGTCGAAATCCGATGAATTGTGAGTTTATGATCAAGATTATCTATGAACAATATTTGATTCTTCTCTGAAATCTTTTATGCATGATTTAAATATCTTTGCAAGTCTCTTCGAATTATCAGTTTGGTTTGGCCTACTGGATTGATCGTTCTTACAATGGGAGAAGTGCTTAGCTTTGGGTTCAATCTTGCAGTGTCCTTTTCCAGTGACAGTAGGGGCAGCAAGGCACGTATTGTATTGTTGCCATCGAGTATAAAAAGATGGGGTTTATATCATATTGCTTGAGTTTATCCCTCTACATCATATCATCTTGCCTAATTTGTTACTCTGTTCTTATGAACTTAATACTCTAGATGCATGCTGGATAGCGATTGATGTGTGGAGTAATAGTAGTAGATGCAGAATCCTTTCAGTCTACTTGTCGTGGACGTGATGCCTATATACATGATCATGCATAGATATTCTCATAATTATTCGCTTTTCTATCAATTGCTCGACAGTAATTTGTTCTCCCACCGTAGAATTTGCTATCTTGAGAGAAGTCACTAGTGAAACCAATGGCCCCCGGGTCTATCTTCCATCATATTATTTTCAGATCAACTTGCTATTTCTATTACCATTTATTTTGCAATCTTTATTTTCCAATCTATATCATAAAAATACCAAAAATATTTATCTTATTATCTCTATCAGATCTCACTTTCGTAAGTGACCGTGAAGGGATTGACAACCCCTTTATCATGTTGGTTGCGAGGTTCTTGTTTTTTTGTGCAGGTACTAGGCAACTTGCGTGTTACCTCCTACTGGATTGATACCTTGGTTGTCAAAAACTGAGGGAAATACTTACACTACTGTGCTGCATCACCCTTTCCTCTTCAAGGGAAAACCTACGCATGGTCAAGAGGTAGCAAGAAGGATTTCTGGCGCCGTTGCCGGGGAGGTTTCACCGAGTCAAGTCAAGATTTGATCTCCCAGCAACTAGCCATTTCTGGAGCCGTTGCCGGGGAGGTTGCATCAAGTCAAGACATACCAAGTACCCATCACAAACTCTTATCCCTCACATTACATTATTTGCCATTTGCCTCTCGTTATCCTCTCCCCCACTTCTAAAACGATTTTCGAAAACCTTTGCCTTTTCTTCGCCTTCTTCTTGTTCGTATCTTTTTGTGTGTTTCCACGTGCCTTCTATTTGCTTGCATCCTTGCTTGCTAAAAATCTATTGATATGGATGCACTTAAAGTGTTCTACTTGGATCATCTTCGATCATTATGCGCTCGTGCTGAAACCCCAACTAGCCTAGTTGATGGGAAATCTTTAGATGAGCATGCTCATTTTGTGCGTCATCGTTTATTTGAAAAAGGGAGATTCTTATGGGATCAAATAAATAGATTGTTGTGTTATGCTTGGAATCTTTGTGAAATTCATGATTTTACTTGTTGCTCTAAGAACCCTAAAAACACCTCCCCTACCTATGTGAGTTTAATGTTAATGAAATCTTATCTTCTTATGCAAAGGGTGTTTATAGTTACTACGATATCGAACAAATTGAAGAATTTGTTGCTTTTAAGGGTGCTTATGAAGTTGCTTCTTTGATTGAAAAGTATGATATTACTCTCTAAGAATCTGAAAATTTTGACATACTTAAATATTGCTATGAAAACTATGCTCATAATGTGTATGTCAAAGAATTTATTGAAAGAATGACCGTTGCTTGGGAAGAAAAATAATGATATGCATGAATCTATAGATAATTATGATTCCGATGATTTGATTGAAATATCCCTTGATGAACATGATGCTTTCTATTCTTGTGGCCATGATGCCAATATTTATGAAGATGAGTTTGCTATAGTTCCTTATGTTAAACATGAGATCGTTGCTATTGCACCCATACTTGATAGTTCTTTCGATGAAAAGCATGATTGCAATGATGTTATCATAAATTGTCTTAATGTCAATTGTGTTAATGTTATGCAAAACCTCAAGCTTGGGGATGCTAGTTTTGCTATGACTACTATTTGTTGCAATGATCATGATTGGGGTGATTCTTCTTTTGATCTTGAAAATTTATTTAAGCCCCATGATGAATATGAGATTGATAATAGTGTTTGCAATATTATTGAAAGTGGGATTTAAGAGGTCAAAACTTTACATATCAATGAACCCACTATTTTGGATTTCAAGGAATTTAATTATGATAATTGCTCTTTGATAGATTGTATTTCCTTGTTGCAATCCGTGTTAAATTATCCTCATGCTTATGATCAAAATAAAGCTTTTACCAAACATATTGTTGATGCTTTAGTGCAATCTTATGAAGAAAAGCCTGAATTAGAAGTTTCTATTCCTAGAAAACTCTATGATGAGTGGGGACCTACTACTAAAATTAAAATTAAAGATCATGAATGCTTTGCTTTGTGTGATTTGGTTGCTAGTGTTTCCACAATTCCAAAAACTTTGTGTGATGTGTTAGGTTTCCGTGAATTTGATGATTGTTCTTTAAATTTGCATCTTGCGGATTCCACTATTAAGAAACCTATGGGAAGGATTAATGATGTTCTTATTGTTGCAAATAGGAATTATGTGCCCATAGATTTCATTGTTCTTGATATAGATTGCAATCCTACATGTCCTATTATTCTTGGTAGACCTTTTCTTAGAACGATCAGTGCAATTATTGATATGAAAGAAGGAAATATTAGATTCCAATTTCCGTTAAGGAAAGGCATGGAACACTTTCCGAGGAAGAAAATTAAATTACCTTATGAATCTATTATGTGAGCCACTTATGGATTTCATACCAAAGATGATAATACCTAGATCTATTCTTGTTTTTATGCCTAGCTAGGGGCGTTAAACGATAGCACTTGTTGGGAGGCAACCCAATTTTATTTTTGTTTCTGTTTAGTAATAAATAAATCATCTAGCTTCTATTTAGATGTGGTTTTATGCTTTTAATTAGTGTTTGTGACAAGTAGAACCTTTGGGAAGACTTGGGGGAAGTCTTTGTGATCTTGCTATAAAAAATAAAAACTTTAGTCCTCACGAGATTTGCTGGCATTTTTTTTACTGGAGAATGCAATTAGGTTTATTATTTTTGCATATGATTAATAGACAAATTCCTCACGTCCAATAATTTATTTCAGAATTTTGGGGTTAGAGAAGTATTAGAAACCTACATATTACTACAGACTGTTCTGTTTTTGACAGATTCTATTTTTCGTGTGTTGTTTGCTTATTTTGATGAATCTATGGCTAGTATCGGGGGGTATGAACCATAGAGAAGTTGGAATATAGTAGGTTTAACACAAATATAAATAAAGAATTTGCTCATTATAGTACCTTGAAGTGGTGGTTTGTTTTCTTATACTAACGGAGCTCATGAGATTTTCCATTGAAGTTTTATGTTGTGAAGTTTTCAAGTTATGGGTAAAGATTTGATGGATTTTGGGATAAAGAGTGGCAAGAGCCTAAGCTTGGGGATGCCCAAGGCACCCCAAGGTAAAATTCAAGGACAACCAAAAGCCTAAGCTTGGGGATGCCCAGGAAGGCATCCCCTGTTTCGTCTTCCTCTATCGGTAACTTTACTTGAGGCTATATTTTTATTCACCACATGATATGTGTTTTGCTTGGAGCGTATTGTATGATTCGAGTCTTTGATTTTTAGTTTACCACAATCATCCTTGCTGTACACATCTTTTGGGAGAGAAACACATGAATCAGAATTTATTAGAATACTCTATGTGCTTCACTTATATCTTTTGAGCTAGATAATTTGGCTCTAGTGCTTCACTTATATCTTTTTAGAGTACGGTGCTGGTTTTATTTTGTAGAAATTATTGATCTCTCATGTTTCACTTATATTATTTTGAGGGTCTTATAAAACAGCATGGTAATTTGCTTTGGCTATAAAATTAGTCCTAATATGATAGGCATCCAAGATGGGTATAATAAAAACTATCATAAAAAGTGAATTGAATACTATGAGAAGTTTGATACTTGATGATTGTTTTGAGATATAAAGATGGTGATATTAGAGTCATGATAGTTGAGTAGTTGTGAATTCGTGAAATACTTGTGTTAAAGTTTGTGATTCCCGTAGCATGCACGTATGGTGAACCGTTATGTGATGAAGTCGGAGCATGATTTATTTATTGATTGTCTGTAACGCCCTCGATGCGGCTATATCTCCCACATGTCGAAGCACGACTTAGAGGCATAACCGCATTGAAAGCAATGTCGCAAGTGAGGTAATCTTCACACAACCCATGTAATACATAAGGGAAAGAGATACATAGTTGGCTTACAATCGCCACTTCACACAATACATGAATAAAGCATTACATCAATCAGATACAATCAAGGTCCGACTACGGAACCAAAATAAAAGAAGACTACCCCAAATGCTACACAGATCCCCGATCGTCCCGACTGGGCTCCACTACTGATCAAGTGGAACAAAACAACACAAAGGACAAGATCTTCATCGAGCTCCTCCTGAGCTTGGTTGCGTCACCTGCTCGGTAACATCGGCACCTGCAAACTGGTTTTGGAAGTATCTGTGAGTCACGGGGACTCAGCAATCTCACACCCTCGCGATCAAGACTATTTAAGCTTATAGGTAAGGTAAAGGGTATGATGTGGAGCTGCAGCAAGTGACTAGCATATTTGGTGGCTAACATATTCGTAAAAGAGAGCGAGAAGAGAAGGCAAAAGCACGGTCGATGAACTATGATCAAGAAGTGATCCTAGAACAACCTACGTCAAGCATAACTCCAACACCGTGTTCACTTCCCGGACTCCGCCGAGAAGAGACCATCACGATTACACACGCGGTTGATGTATTTTAATTAAGATCAACTTCAGGTTTTCTACAACCGGACATTAACAAATTCCCATCTCCCCATAACCGCGGGCACGGCTTTCGAAAGTTCAAATCCCTGCAGGGGTGTCCCAACTTAGCCCATCACAAGATCTCATGGTCAACGAAGGATATTCCTTCTAGCGGGAAGACCCGATCAGACTCGGAATCCCAGTTACAAGACATTTCGACAATGGTAAAACAAGACCAGCAAAGCCACCCAGATGTGCCGACAAATCCCGATAGGAGCTGCACATATCTCGTTCTCAGGGCACACCGGATGAGCCAGACGTCGGGTAAGCCAGCCCAGAGTTGCCCCTGGTAGCCTCGGACATCGCTCAGTTGGACCAACACTTAGAGAAGCACTGGCCCCGGGGGGAGTGGGGGGGTGGGGTGTTAAATAAAGATGACCCTTGAGCTGGCCGACTCAAGGGAAAGAAAAGGCTAGGTGGCAAATGGTAAAACCAATGTTGGGCCTTGCTGGAGGAGTTTTATTCAAGGAGAACTGTCAAGGGGTTCCCATTATAACCCAACCGCGTAAGGAACGCAAAATCCGGGAACATAACACCGATATACGGAAACTAGGGCGGCAAGAGTGGAACAAAACACCAGGCATAAGGCCGAGCCTTCCACCCTTTACCAAGTATATGTATGCATTAATTAAATAAGAGATATTGTGATATCCCAACAAGAATATCCATGTTCCAAACATGGAACAAGCTTCAATCTTCACCTGCAACTAACAACATTATAAGAGGGGCTGAGCAAAGCGGTAACATAGCGAAACAACGGTTTGCTAGGACAAGGTGGGTTAGAGGCTTGGTTTAACAATATGGGAGGCATGATAAGCAAGTGGTAGGTATCGCCGCATAGGCATAGAAAAAGAGCGAGCATCTTGCAAGCAAAGATAGAAGTGATTTCGAGGGTATGGTCATCTTGCCTGAAATCCCGCAAGGAAGAAGAACGAGTCCATGTAGAAGACAAACGGATGTAGACGAATGGGTCCTCACAAACGCGACGTTACCGGAACCAACCCGAAGAAGCAACACCGGAAAGAAGCACACAACATAGTAAACAACCAACACATAAGCATGGCACGATGCACAAACAAGTATGATGCATTTCCGGTTTAATGAGGCATGGCATGGAAAAGTGCACAAACAACCCTACAAATTAAGTGAAACTCAATATGCAACGAGTTGCATATTGACGGAACACCACGTGACTTATTTAGTTCACTCTCGTTTATGTACCCAACAAGATTAAATGTTGTTAGCATGGCAAGAGGTGAAGCATAATGAAACTATCTATCTAGGCAAGTTTAAAAGAGGCCAGAAGCACCGAACAATAATTCCGGTAAATCCCCATATGCAAATATTAGGTTTGCTACTGTTCTGCCCTAAACACAATTTTAGAGTTGTTAAACATGCAAAGTAAAGCCATCATGATAATCTAGGCATTTTTCTACCCCATTTACATATAAAGATTATTTAAAACCGAGCTACGGTTATTTAGTTATGAAATAAATCATTTTAACATGGCATAGGGGCAAATTTAACCAAACAACATTTTAAACATTTCAAACATGGATGAAAGTTGCATATTATTAAACTAGACAAAATTCTAAGCAACTTTCATATATAATTTATTTAGATTTGATGCACGGTTGTGAAGTTATTAAATGCATGAAGAACAGGTGATTTTCTGTAAAACAGTAATTCGCTGGATAAATAGATAAAATGCCAGGCAGAAGAAAAAAAACAAGTCTGGGCTGAACTCAAGTGAACTGGGCTGGGAGAGCTGCTCACGTTCGGCCTGAGGAGGCGCGGCTGGGCCGACAAGGAAACGGGCCGGCTCACTAGCGCTGGGCCATGGCAAGAGGCATTGGATCCAGTCCACGAGCGAGGCAAAGGGGAGCGCTGACGATGCTCGCACGGTCAACAAAGCAGAGGAAACACGCAGGGCTTGGCACGGGGTTCGTCTTCCTCGCATGCTCGCACGCAGAAGTAGGAGGAGGCCGGGGATGGACTTGGCGGCGCTGGGACGATGCGAGACGGGAAGGAAAGGGCACACGGCGGCTCCGGTCGCTGGCGGGCGGGGCGTGGAACATGGTGAAGTGGAGGCAGCAGCGAGGAGAAGGATTCCGGCGAGGGTGATGCTCCTCCTGTGGACGCATCCGAGAGAGAGGGATACGTGTGAGAGATAGAAAGTGAAGGGGAAGGAAGAAACAGGGGCGCGGGCGCGGCTTGGCTCACCGGAGCTTCTCCATACACGTGCAGGCACGGCGGCGCTGCTTGAGGAGGTGCAGGCGACAGGTATGGTTCATGGTGATGGCAGGAGGCAAAGGAGGGCGGCAACTTGGCGCCGTAGATGATGATGGGGAGGCACGAAGAAGGAGGTCATGGGGTCGAGGACGACGGATCCGTCCGTCCCCATGGTGGATCCGGCGCGAAACAGGAGCTGCTGGTGCCCGAAGCCTCCTGGACGCCATGGCGGCCTCCCTGGGAGGTCTCTGCGAGGTCCAAAACGATATGAGGAGCGAAGGGAAAAGACAAAAATGGAAAGGGCATGGGGCGGCGCTGTCCCTGGTGGTTGCTGCCGGAAGTGGCGCTGGTCGTCGGGCGAGGAAGGAGGCCGCGGAGGAGCTTCGGTGGCCGGCTGATGCACGGGTTGTTGGGGCCTCGGGCGCTCGGGGCTGCAGGAGGTGGATGAGGGAATCAGGGGAGGCGCTGGTTGGAGGGGGAAGATCGACATGATTTTTGGATCGGGGACGCACAAACTGATTGGATGGGGATAGATCCCGAGGTGGGAGATGAAGTGTGGCGGCGGCAGGGACAAACCCCCTAGATTTTAGGGTTTTGTCCAGATTTAGACTAGGAGTCTTTTGTATATGGAAAGAGGGGGGAAGTTTAGGGTAGATTCAGACCCTTCGATCGAAATCGGGCGGTTGAGAAAAATAGACTGGTTGAGTGCAAAACTAAACCGAAGGTAATTGGGGAACTAGGTGTAGCGCGATTTGGGTCCCTCCGATCAAAATCGGACGGGCCGAGATAACTAGGTTGGGAAGTCCAATAAACAAAACGGAGATGTTTTGTAGACGTTTGGGGATGGTCCAGATCCAATGGTGACGAAAGTCCGGTTCAGTTCCGGGGCAGCTTTCGGATGCGCGCGAGGAGGGCCGCGGGCTGACAAGAGAGGTTAGGTTGGACCTGACGGTAGGTAGTGGGCTGTGTAGACGGTCTAGAGAGGAAAGAGAGGGAAAGCCCGGCAACAGTTTTCGGAGACCGAAAACGTCCGACGTTAGACTGGCTATACTGCCGCTATAGTTAACGGTTGGGCTATCAAACAGACTCCAAACGCGATGAAATTTGACAGGCGGTCTTCCTACACTAAAATAAGACCGCACGCCAACTTGCAACCCATTCTGAGAACATCTTCCGTACACTTATAAAATAATATTTCGGACGTGCCGCGGGCGCGTGCAAGTGTGACTATGCTCAGAACGGACAACGGACGAAACTGGGGGAACCCGGACGGATGCAAGTTTTGAAAACATGATGATGCAATGCACATGATGACATGGTAAGATGCAACACGCAAGCAAATGACATGGCAACGATAGCGAATAACCGGACGACACCTGGCACATCGGTCTCGGGGCGCTACAACACTCCACCACTACGAGAGGATCTCGTCCCGAGATCTAGAATGGCACCGGAGGGACAACGGAAGAGAAAGAGAAGAGGTAAATCTAAGTTGTTCCTTTAACAAACGAGTGAAACCAAAGAACCTTGAAAAGGTTAAGCCATTTTGAGAAAAGAATACAACGGAGATAAATAAAGTTGAAAACACTCCATTAGCAAAGAGGAACAAGGAAGAACAACTTTGGGCAGCACTCAGGTAGAGAAGGGATGCAAGGCTTGATAAGGCAAAAAAGAACTTGAGCAAAAAGGACAAAACACTCCGGTTAAATGGATAAGCAAAAGAAAGAAGCATGATCTTGACGAAACAAAATGATGGGTTGAAAAGAGCAACATCGCAATGCCTCCGGAAGAGAGAAATACAAGATAGATCATTCAGATAAAAGAATGTAGAAGAAAATGCCAACTTCTGCTACAAAAGAGCTTGAAAAGGTATCCTTAGGAGAAGGGTCGAACGGAATTGTTGGAAAACCAGCAACGAAAAGGATAAGCTTGACATGGTCTTATGGAATACATCTCAAATTATGAGGTGACAACCTGCCACTCATGGGAAAAAGAAATTGGATTGGTAAGAACAAGGAGACGAGAAGCTATTTCACCGGGAGGATAAAAGAAGAACTTGGATCATAGATAAATACCATAAGAGCGACAACCCTTAAAGGAAAAACTTTATGTGAAATATATCCCAAGATAACTCCAATGAAGAGATTGATGGATTTAAAATACCTCATCTTGATAACTTGTGAAACACGAAGCCCGAAGGGAAATTATCAAGAATGACATAACACCACCTCAAAAGATATGCGTGAAAGAATTGCACTCCGGATTGCAAAATGAAGAAAACTTGAGCTCCTCTGAAAAGAATCTAGATGAACACTTCGAGAAGGAATTAAATCATTAGTGACCCATCATATAGAACCTTCATGAAGAACTCCGGTAGTAAAAGAATGATCAAGCGAGAGGAAAGAAAAATTGAAAACACAAGGTGAAGACTTGCAATGATTAGATGGATCTTCACGATGAAACAAATTGAGAGAGCTTGGAACTCCGGAAAAGAAAAGATGAAACAATTGAAATCAGGAATTTGATGAGCCTCCGGAATAGGGAATTAATCACTTGGGTGAATCAAGAATAAGAATTATGTTATGCACATCCTTCACCAATTAAATTGATGACAATCAATGACTTTTGCATACTACTTATTCTCGTATAAAGAATTAAGATAGATATAGAGTCAACTTGGAAAGGTCTTCAACGAGCCACCGGTAGGATTGAAAACAACGAATAAATTGATATGATAACAAATGATGAGAAATCTTGAACGAACCATCGTAAGAATTGAAAACAATTGAAGAAAAGATAAAGAAACACCGGGAAGAATTATGAAATGAACGAGGATACTTGAGAGAATTTAGATACATGAGAACGAATAGATCCTGAACTGATTAGAGAATATTTGAATGATTCCTCGGTCGGTTGGAGAATGAATACTTCTGAGATGATGGCCTCCAGAGTAAAGAAATGGAAACATCTCATGAAATGCTCCGGATAGGTGAAAAGTATTCTCACAATCGAAAGCAATTATGAGAGGATGGCAAAAGGCTAGAACCATGAATCTTGAGAGAATGGAGCAAGATATGGAGGAAAAGTCTTCTTCGGTCTTCAAAACCTGAGAATGACGATGAGAAACACCAACAAAAATTGTAGAGGCACTTCAGAATGATGAATAGAAAGGTTGATCCAACGATGAAAAGAATTTGAAAGATCTTGGAGAAAAAAACATTTGACCGATGACAGTTCATTTCTACGTCAAACTTGGAAAATAATTTGAGAGTAACGTCGGGAAAATAAGAAGAGTCAGGTAAGATCCTGGGAAAAGACCTATGGGTTAGGGCCCATTGAAAAATACATCGTTGAAATGATTGCTTGAAAAGAGAGATTCCATCAGTTGAATTAAATGGCTTCAATGAGGTGACATCCTCGAAAGATCTTGAACGAAAGAAGAGTGGAAACGCGAATCTTCGAGATATCTTGAGCACTCCGGAAAAATTGAATAGCAAGCGGGGAATGATTATGAGGTGCACCGACATGTGAATAGCATTAGAAACAAAGAAAAGAATATGATCAACACTAAAAGCTCGAATTGAATCCACCGGAGAAGGAAAAGCACGAAGAATGATGAACTAGAAGCTCCGTTAGAATCTTCATAGAATCACCGGACAAGAATATTGAAAGAAAAGGAAGAATAGACTTCACAACCATAAGATGGATACTTGATTAATAAATCTGAGTCCTTGAAGAAAAAGGGTGGGAGGGTGGGAAAAACAAAGGCAACTTGGCATGGATGAAACGAACAATGTTGATAAAGCTGAGATTGCATCTTGCGGATGTTGAAAATGAGCGGATCCGCTTGAAGAGAAAAACACACCGGTTAAAAGGATTGACATGACAATCTCGATTATCATGAAGGATTAGTATTCACATCGGGGTATGAGAACACCGCTTAGGAAAAGGTATGGAATCAACATTTGACTTCGAAGCAACTCGAATACCACAACTCAAAACAAAAGAAAGGATTGGCTTGCGGAATAAGCCGGAACAAACATATGATAGAGATTTCATCCGAAGTTTTCGTGGTGGGGCCTACACGGGCTCGATCATACATCACCATCATGTACAAGGCAGTGCACATGGCATACGAAGCGTCCCCGAGTCGGCATAGCCAAGGACTCTTTAAGACACAACGAGACCACTTTAAAACCAACCGTGGATAGGCGGACCACTAGACATCGAACCCCAATTTCATATCATACATCTGTCAGAAAGATATCCTAGGAGCTACTTGAATTCCCACTTCTAAACTCTCGAAATTTTCTGGTTAAGCAATCAGGTGTTGGGGATATAGGGGAAGCATAATATCTCACCCAAAACTACCAAATCCTACATCCAGCTGTATCCATCCTTCAACACATAACCAAGAAACCTTCGGAAATCGTCTACCTCAACCTTCGAAAAGCATCCGTTATACAAGTTATGGCAATACTCCTGAACTCCCGCCCCAGTACTGGGTGGCGTCGAGGTTATCTCACCAACAACTGCATAAAAGAGATTTCTGATGTCGGTGAAACTAAACTCAGGTATTCCAGAACTGCAACGATAAAATTGTGACGACAACACCTCAGAGCTCAACTCCCCGGGACACTGCCACAACCCCTAAATGACAGGAGGCACCAAGAACAATGTTCTCGTCACAAATCGATCGGAATGATTCCAAGATACCCGCGTGATCCTAAATTTTTTTAGTGAAATTTGAGAAGAGAAGAGTCAAAACTCTACGTCAGGATGCCTCACCAGAGCGACGAAGGGACTGAGGAGTAAAAAGAATTCCTAACTCTCCAATATATATAATTCCTAAATGACTCAAAAACATTTTTCTAGACACAACAACGCCAACGATTCAATCAAGTAGGGGGCTCCTAAGGTCGGGGAAGGCTCTGATTACCAACTTGTAACGCCCTCGATGCGGGTATATCTCCCACGTGTCGAAGCACGACTTAGAGGCATAACCGCATTGAAAGCAATGTCGCAAGTGAGGTAATCTTCACACAACCCATGTAATACATAAGGGAAAGAGATACATAGTTGGCTTACAATCGCCACTTCACACAATACATGAATAAAGCATTACATCAATCAGATACAATCAAGGTCCGACTACGGAACCAAAATAAAAGAAGACTACCCCAAATGCTACACAGATCCCCGATCGTCCCAGCTGGGCTCCACTATTGATCAAGTGGAACGAAACAACACAAAGGACAAGATCTTCATCGAGCTCCTCCTGAGCTTGGTTGCGTCACCTGCTCGGTAACATCGGCACCTGCAAACTGGTTTTGGAATTATCTGTGAGTCACGGGGACTCAGAAATCTCACACCCTCACGATCAAGACTATTTTAAGCTTATAGGTAAGGTAAAGGGTATGATGTGGAGCTGCAGCAAGCGACTAGCATATTTGGTGGCTAACATATTCGCAAAAGAGAGCGAGAAGAGAAGGCAAAAGCACGGTCGATGAACTATGATCAAGAAGTGATCCTAGAACAACCTACGTCAAGCATAACTGCAACACCGTGTTCACTTCCCGGACTCCGCCGAGAAGAGACCATCACGATTACACATGCAGTTGATGTATTTTAATTAAGATCAACTTCAGGTTTTCTACAACCGGACATTAACAAATTCCCATCTGCCCAGAATCGCGGGCACGGCTTTCGAAAGTTCAAATCCCTGCAGGGGTGTCCCAACTTAGCCCATCACAAGATCTCACGGTCAACGAAGGATATTCCTTCTAGCGGGAAGACCCGATCAGACTCGGAATCCCGGTTACAAGACATTTCGACAATGGTAAAACAAGACCAGCAAAGCCACCCAGATGTGCCGACAAATCCCGATAGGAGCTGCACATATCTCGTTCTCAGGGCACAACGGATGAGCCAGACGTCGGGTAAGCCAGCCCAGAGTTGCCCCTGGCAGCCTTAGACATCACTCAGTTGGACCAACACTTAGAGAAGCACTGGCACGGGGGGGGGGGGGGTTAAATAAAGATGACCCTTGAGCCGGACGCAATGTTGGGCCTTGTTGGAGGAGTTTTATTCAAGGCGAGTTGCATATTGACGGAACACCACGTGACTTAGTTAGTTCACTCTCGTTTATGTACCTAACAAGATGAAATGTTGTTAGCATGGCAAGAGGTGAAGCATAATGAAACTATCTATCTAGGCAAGTTTAAAAGAGGCCGGACGCAACGAACAACAATTCCGGTAAATCCCCATATGCAAATATTAGGTTTGCTACTGTTCTGCCCTAAACACAATTTTAGAGTTGTTAAACATGCAAAGTAAAGCCATCATGATAATCTAGGCATTTTTCTACCCCATTTACATATAAAGATTATTTAAAACCGAGCTA
Source organism: Triticum urartu (assembly GCF_003073215.2). Taxonomy (NCBI): domain Eukaryota; kingdom Viridiplantae; phylum Streptophyta; class Magnoliopsida; order Poales; family Poaceae; genus Triticum; species Triticum urartu. The sequence goes on along the minus strand of NC_053027.1, from coordinate 413,140,573 downwards.
TGGTTATTTAGTTATGAAATAAATCATTTTAACATGGCATAGGGGAAAATTTAACCAAACATCATTTTAAACATTTCAAACATGGATGAAGGTTGCATATTATTAAACTAGACAAAATTCTAAGCAACTTTCATATATAATTTATTTAGATCCGGTGCACGGTTGTGAAGTTATTAAATGCATGAAGAACAGGGGCTTTTCTGTAAAACAATAATTCGCTGGATAAATAGATAAAACGACAGGCAAAAGAAAAAAAACAAGTCTGGGCTGAACTGAAGTGAACTGGGCTGGGAGAGCTGCTCACGTCCGGCCTGAGGAGGCGCGGCTGGGCCGACAAGGAAACGGGCCGGCTCACTAGCGCTGGGCCTTGGCAAGAGGCATTGGATCTAGTCCACGAGTGAGGCAGAGGGGAGCGCTGACGATGCTCGCGCGGTCAACGAAGCAGAGGAAACACGCGGGGCTTGGCACGGGATTCGTCTTCCTTGCATGCTCGCATGCAGAAGCAGGAGGAGGCCGGGGATGGACTTGGCGGCGCTGGGACGATGCGAGACGGGAAGGAGAGGGCACATGACGGCTCCTGTCGCCGGCGGGCAGGGCGCGGAACATGGTGAAGCAGAGGCAGCAGCGAGGAGAAGGATTCCGGCAAGGGTGATGGTCCTCCTGTGGACGCATCCGAGAGAGATGGAGACGTGTGAGAGATAGAAAGTGAAGGGGAAGGAAGAAACAGGGGCGCGGGTGCGGCTTGGCTCACCGGAGCTTCGCCATAGACGTGCAGGCACGGCGGCGCTGCTTGAGGAGGTGCAGGCGACGGGGATGGTTCGTGGCGACGGCAGGACGCGAAGGAGGGCGGCAACTTGGCGCCATAGATGATGATGGGGAGGCACGAAGGAGGAGGTCATGGGGTCGAGGACGACGGATCCGTCCGTCCCCATGGTGGATCCGGCACGAAACAGGAGCTGCTGGTTCCCGAAGCCTCCTGGACGCCATGGCGGCCTCCCTGGGAGGTCTCTGTGAGGTCCAAAACGACATGAGGAGCGAAGGGAAAAGAGAAAAATGGAAAGGGCATGGGGCGGCGCTGTCCCTGGTGGTGGTTGCCGGCAGTGGCGCTGGTCGTCGGGCGAGGAAGGAGGCCGCGGAGGAGCTTCGGTGGCCGGCTGGTGCACGGGTTGTTGGGGCCTCGGGCGCTCGGGGCTGCAGGAGGTGGACGAGGGAATCAGGGGAGGCGCTAGTTGGAGGGGGAAGATCGACATGATTTTTGGATCAAGGACGCACAAACCGATTGGATGGGGATCGATCCTGAGGTGGGAGATGCAGTGTGGCGGCGGCGGCAAGGACAAACCCCCTAGATTTAGGGGTTTGTCCAAATTTAGACTAGGAGTCTTTTATATATGGAAAGAGGGGGAAAGTTTAGGGTAGATTCGGACCCTTCGATCGAAATCGGGCGGTTGAGAAAAATAGACTGGTTGAGTGCAAAACTAAACCGAAGGTAATTGGGGAACTAGGTGTAGCGCGATTTGGGTCCCTCCGATCAAAATCGGACGGGCCGAGATAACTAGGTTGGGAAGTCCAATAAACAAAACGGAGATGTTTTGTAGACGTTTGGGGATGATCTGGATCCGATGGTGATGAAAGTCCGGTTCGGTTCCGGGGCAGCTTTTGGACGCGCGCGAGGAGGGCCGCGGGCTGACAAGAGAGGTTAGGTTGGACCTGATGGTAGGTAGTGGGCTGTGTAGACGGTCTAGAGAGAAAAGAGAGGAAAAGCCCGGCAATAGTTTTCGGAGACCGAAAACGTCCGACGTTAGACCGGCTATACTGCCGCTATAGTTAACGGTTGGGCTATCAAACAGACTCCAAACGCGATGAAATTTGACAGATGGTCTTCCTACACTAAAATAAGACCGCACGCCAACTTGCAACCCATTCCGAGAACATCTTATGGCCACTTATAAAATAATATTTCGGACGTGCCGCGGGCGCGTGCAAGTGTGACTGGGCTCAGAACAGACAACAGACGAAACTGGGGGAACCCAGACAGATGCAAGTTTTGAAAACATGATGATGCAATGCACATGATGACATGGTAAGATGCAACACGCAAGCAAATGACATGGCAACGACAGCGAATAACTGGACGACACCTGGCACATCGGTCTCGGGGCGCTACATTGTCTTCCTTATGAGTGGCGGTCGGGGACGAGCGATTGTATTTTCCTACCAATCTATCCCCTAGGAGCATGTGTGTAGTACTTTGTTTTGATAACTAATAGATTTTGCAATAAGTATGTGAGTTCTTTATGACTAATGTTGAGTCCATGGATTATATGCACTCTCACCCTTCCACCATTGCTAGCCTCTCTAGTACCACGCAACTTTCGCCGGTACCATACACCCACCATATACCTTCCTCAAAATAGCCACCATACCTACCTATTATGGCATTTCCATAGCCATTCCGAGATATATTGCCATGCAGCTTACCACCGTTCCGTTTATTATGACGCGTTACATAATTGTCATATTGCTTTGCATGATCATGTAGTTGACATCATATTTGTGGCAAAGCCACGTTCATAATTCTTTCATACATGTCACTCTTGATTCATTACACATCCCGGTACACCGTCGGAGGCATTCACATAGAGTCATATTATGTTCTAGTATCGAGTTGTAATTTTTGAGTTGTAAGTAAATAAAAGTGTGTTGATCATCATTATAAGAGCATTGTCCCAAGTGAGGAAAGGATGATGGAGACTATGATTCCCCCACAAGTCGGGATGAGACTCCGGACAAAAAAAAGAGAAAGGCCGTAAAAAAGGCCAAAAAATGAGAGAAAAAGAGAGAAGGGACAATGCTACTATCCTTTTACCACACTTGTGCTTCAAAGTAGCACCATGATCTTCATGATAGAGAGTCTCCTATGTTGTCACTTTCATATACTAGTGGGAATTTTACATTATAGAACTTGTCTTGTATATTCCAATGATGGGCTTCCTCAAAATGCCCTAGGTCTTCATGAGCAAGCAAGTTGGATGCACACCCACTTAGTTTCTTTTTGAGCTTTCATACACTTATAGCTCTAGTGCATCTGTTGCATGGCAATCCATACTCACTCACATTGATATCTATTGATGGGCATCTCCATAGCCCGTTGATACGATGTGAGACTATCTTCTCCTTTTGTGTTCTCCACAACCACCATTCTATTCCACCTACAGTGCTATGTCCATGGCTCACGCTCATATATTGCGTGAAGATTGAAAAAGTTTGAGAACACCAAAAGAATGAAACAATTGCTTGGCTTGTCATCGGGGTTGTGCATGATTTAAATACTTTGTGTGGTGAAGATAGAGCATAGCCAGACTATATGATTTTGTAGGGATAACTTTCTTTGGACTTGTTATTTTGAGAAGACATGATTGCTTTGTTAATATGATTGAAGTATTATTATTTTTATGTCAATATTAAAATTTTGTCTTGAATCTATGGATCTGAACATTCATGCCACAATAAAGAAAATTACATTGAGAATTATGCTAGGTAGCATTCCACATAAAAAATTCTGTTTTTATCATTTACCTACTCAAGGACGAGCAGGAATTAAGCTTGGGGATGCTTGATATGTCTCCAACGTATCTATAATTTTTGATTGTTCCATGCTATTATATTATCTGTTTAGGATGTTTAATGGGCTTTAATTTACCTTTTTATATTATTTTTGGGACTAACCTACTGATGACCCACAAGTGTAGGGGATCTATCGTAGCCTTTTCGATAAGTAAGAGTGTTGAACCCAACGAGGAGCAGAAGGAAATGATAAGCGGTTTTCAGCAAGGTATTCTCTGCAAGAACTGAAATTAGCGGTAACAGATAGTTTTGTGATAAGGTAATTTGTAACGACTAACAAGCAATAAAAGTAAATAAGGTGCAGAATGATGGCCCAATCCTTTTTTTAGCAAAGGACAAGCCTGGACAAACTCTTATATAAAGAAAAGCGCTCCCGAGGACACATGGGAATTATCGTCAAGCTAGTTTTCATCACGTTCATATGATTCGCGTTTGGTACTTTGATAATTTGATATGTGGGTGGACTGGTGCTTGGGTACCGCCCTTCCTTGGACAAGCATCCCACTTATGATTAACCCCTATTGCAAGCATCCGCAACTACAACAGAAGTATTAAGGTAAACCTAACCATAGCATGAAACATATAGATCCAAATCAGCCCCTTACGAGGCAACACATAAACTAGGGTTTAAGCTTCTGCCACTCTAGCAACCCATAATCTAATTAATACTTCCCAATGCCTTCCTCTAGGCCCAAACAATGGTGAAGTGTCATGTAGTCGATGTTGACATGACACCACTAGAGGAAAGACAACATACATCTCATCAAAATATCGAACGAATACCAAATTCACATGACTACTTATAGCAAGACTTCTCCCATGTCCTCAGGAACAAACGTAACTACTCACAAATCATATTCATGTTCATAATCAGAGGGGTATTAATATGCATAATGGATATGAACATATGATCTTCCACCAAGTAAACCAACTAGCATCAACTACAAGGAGTAATCAACACTACTAGCAACCCACAGGTACCAATCTGAGGTTTTGAGACAAAGATTGGATACAAGAGATGAACTAGGGGTTGAGATGAGATGGTGCTGGTGAAGATGTTGATGGAGATTGACCCCCTCCCCATGAGAGGATCGATGGTGATGACGATGGTGATGATTTCCCCCTCCCGGGGGGAAGTTTCCCCGGTAGAACAGCTCCACCGGAGCCCTAGATTGGTTCCGCCAAGGTTCCGCCTCGTAGCGGCGGAGTTTCTTCCCGAAAGCTTGCTTCTGATTTTTTTTCTCCACAAAAGACCTCATATAGAAGAAGATGGTCATCAGAGGGTTGCCCGGGGGCCTGATACGTCTCCATTGTATCTATAATTTTTGATTGCTCCATGCTATATTATCTACTGTTTTAGACATTATTGGGTTTTATTTTCCACTTTTATATTATTTTTGGGACTAGCCTATTAACCGGAGGCCCAACCCAGAATTGCTGTTTTTTGCCTGTTTTAGGGTTTCGAAGAAAAGGAATATCAAATGGAATCCAAACAGAATGAAACCTTCGGAAACGTGATTTTCTCATCAGATAAGATCCAGGAGACTTGGACCCTCCGTCAAGAAAGCCACGAGGTGCTCACGAGAGTAGGGGGAGCCCCCCTACCTCGTGGGCCCCTCGAAGCTCCACTGACGTACTTCTTCCTCCTATATATATCCACGTACCACCAAATGATCGGGGACGGAGCCAAAAACCTAATTCCACTGCCGCAACTTTCTGTATCCACGAGATCCCATCTTGGGGCATGATTTAGAGCTCCGCCGGAGGAGGCATCGATCACGGAGGGCTTCTACATCATCATCCAAGCCCCTCCGATGAAGTGTGAGTAGTTTACTTCATACCTGCGGGTCCATAGCTAGTAGCTAGAATGGCTTCTTCTCTCTTTTTATATCTCAATACAATGTTCTCCCCCTCTCTCGTGGAGATCTATTCGATATAATCTTCTTTTTGCGGTGTGTTTGTTGGGACCGATGAATTGTGGGTTTATGATCAAGTCTATCTATGAATAATATTTGAATCTTCTCTGAATTCTTTTATGTATGATTGGTTATCTTTGCAAGTCTCTTCGAATTATCAGTTTGGTTTGGCCAACTAGATTGGTTGTTCTTGCCATGGGAGAAGTGCTTAGCTTTGGGTTCAATCTTGCGGTGTCCTTTCCCAGTGACAGAAGGGGTAGCAAGGCACGTATTGTATTGTGGCCATCGAGGATAAAAAGATGGGGTTTTTATCATATTGCATGAAACTATCCCTCTACATCATGTCATCTTGCTTAAGGCATTACTCTGTTTTTAACTTAATACTCTAGATGCATGCTGGATAGCGGTCGATGAGTGGAGTAATAGTAGCAGATGCAGAATCGTTTAGGTCTACTTGTCTCGGACGTGATGCCTATATACATGTTCATACCTAGATATTCTCATAACTATGCTCAATTCTGTCAATTGCTCAATAGTAATTTCTTCACCCACCGTAGAATACTTATGCTCTTGAGAGTAGCCACTAGTGAAACCTATGGCCCCCTGGTCTCTTTATCATCATATCAATCTCCATCACTTTACTATCGCTTTTCTTTTACTTTGCTTTTACTTTATTTACTTTGCGTCTCTATATCGAAAATACCAAAAATATTATTTATCATCTCTATCAGATCTCACTTTCGTAAGTGACCGTGAGGGGATTGACAACCCTAAGCGCGTTGGTTGCGTTGAGCTATTGTTTTTGTGTAGGTACGAGGGACTCGAGCGTAGCCTCCTACTGGATTGATACCTGCTTGGTTCTCAAAAACTAAGTTAAATACTTATGCTACTTTGCTGCATCATCCCTTCCTCTTCAGGGAAATCCAACACAGTGCTCAAGAGGTAGCAGGGCCCACGAGGCAGGGGGCGGGCCCCCACCCTCGTGGATAGTGGGTGTCCCCCCTCTGGTACTTCTTTCACCCAATACTTTTTATATATTCTGAAACATGCTCCCGTGAAGTTTCGGGACTTTTGGAGTTGTGCAGAATAGGTCTCTAATATTTTCTTCTTTTCCAGCCCAGAATTCCAGCTGCCGGCATTCCCCCTCTTCATGTAAACCTTGCAAAATAAGAGAGAATAGGCATAAGTATCGTGACATAATGTGTAATAACATCCCATAATGCAATAAATATTGATATGAAAGCATGATGCAAAATGGACGTATCAACTCCCCCAAGCTTACACCTCGCTTGTCCTCAAGTGAAAGCCGATATCGAAAAATATGTCCACATGTTTAGAGATAGAGGTGTCGATAAAATAAAATACGGACTTGAGGGCATCATGATCATTATTATAACAGCAACATATATATATATATTGTCATATGAGCTCTTATGCTAAAGTAACAATTCAATCACAATTTCAAGTATGAATCAGAAACTTCATTGAGAACCAACAAACTATAATCTCAGTCATTGAGGCAATTGCAATTTATCATAACATCAGAAAGAGTCAATAAGAGCTTTTTGGCAAGTCACATACTCAACCATCATTTAGTCTTTCACAATTGCTTACACTCACGCGATATTCATGGTTATGAAGTTTTAATCGGACACAGAGAAAGATAGGGGCTTATAGTTTTGCCTCCCAACCTTTTACCTCAAGGGTAATGTCAACAATAATAGTTCGTGAAAACTAACATCCAATTCGCTATACATATCAGGATCTTTCCAACACATTGTGCTTGCCAAAGGATAAAATGTAAAAAGGAAAGGTGAAGATCACCATGACTCTTGCATGAAGTATAGGACAAGAATAAAAAGATAGGCCCTTCGCAGAGGGAAGCAGAGGTTGTCATATTTTATGGTTGGATGCACAAAGTCTTAATGCAAAAGAACGTCACTTTATATTGCCACTTGTGATATGGACCTCTATTATGCAGTTCATCGCTTTTATTTCTTCCACATCATAAGATCATATAAAGCTTATTTTCTCCACAGTAATAAATCGTACATATTTAGAGAGCAATTTTTTATTTCTTGCAACGATGACAACTTCCTTGAAGGATCTTACTCAATCCATAGGTAGGTATGGTGGACTCTCATGGGAAAACTAGGTTTAAGGATATTTCGAAGCACAAGTAGTATCTCTACTTGGTGCAAAGAATTTGGATAGCATGAGAGGGAAAGGCAAGCTCAACATGTTGGATGATCCATGACAATATAATTTATTTCAGATGTAAGAAAACATAACCCATTATGTTGTCTTCCTTGTCCAACATCAACTCTTTAGCATGTCATATTTTAATGAGTGCTCACAATCATAAAATATGTCAAAGATAGTATATTTATATGTGAAAACCTCTCTTTCTTTATTACTTCCTATTAATTGCAATGATGACCAAAACTATGTTTGTCAACTCTCAACAACTTTTATTCATCATACTCTTTATATGTGAAGTCATTACTCTCCATAAGATCCGTATGATCTCTTTATTTCTTTTTATTCTTTCTCTTTTATTTTATCCCTTCAAGGTCATAGCAAGATAATCAAGCCCTTGACTCAACACTAATCTTTATTATATATAACTCACAGACTCGATTACATTGAAGGATCATAAAGCAAAACTCAAAACTAGATCATGCTAAAACTTTATTCTACTGGATCAAGATATTACCAAAAAGGATCGAACTAAGAAAAACGGTAAAGATAAAAGTGATGGTGATACGATACTGGGGCACTCCCCCAAGCTTCGCAGTTGCCAAAGGGAGTGCCCATACCCATGTGTTTATGTCTCCTTCCTCGGAGGTGGTGATGTGATATTCTTGGCGATGATGCCCCTCAGGATACGATTCTCTTCCTCGAGCTTATTGACTTGCTGCTTGAGGTCCATTATTTCCTTATGGAGTTTGCCCATGATGGCTAAAGCTCCTTTCATAGAAGGATGTTGCATAGCTGCTGGAGAACAACTAACACTCTTTTTCATATTTTCATAAGAAAGAAATCTTACGTTGGAACGGATGACCGAGTTTGGAATAGCTGAGCTCTGTAGTTCCCCCATTGTGAATCCAGCTCGGAAACGAGAAGTAACATCTTGATACTCCTCCATGGCATCTATCCTTTTCAAGTCAGCCTCTAGATCTGCTGCAGAAACAACTCGAAACAAAAACAGAGGATATTTGCATGGTACGGTGGTCAAAACCTTCGGGGATTATATAATGAATTTTTACCGACCAAAAGAAGTATCATGCAAGAAAACGGAGTCCGGAGAGCACACGAGGTGCCCACGAGGCAGGGGGCGCGCCTAGGGGGGTAGGGCACGCCCTCCACCCTCGTGGAAGCCTCGTGTCCTTCCCGGACTACTTCTTATTTTCCTATTTTCTTTAATATTTCAAAACGGAGAAAAAATTGCTATTAGAACTGTTTTGGAGTCGGTTTACTTACCGTACCACATACCTATTCCTTTTCGGAGTCTAAAACGTTCTGGAAAGTGTCCCTTATATACTCCTCCGGGGTTACGGTGTCAATAACATTAGTTTCAACATTTATAGGATTACCTGAGATATAATGTTTGATTCTTTGACCGTTCACCACCCTCGGATTTGTGCCTTCGAAGTTGTTGATTTTTATGACACCGAAATGATAGATCTCCTCGATGACATAAGGACCTTCCCATTTAGAGAGGAGTTTTCCTGCAAAAAATTTTAAACAAGAGTTGTATAATAATACATAATCACCTACATTAAACTCATGTTTTTGTATCCTTTTATCATGCCATCTTTTAACCTTTTCTTTAAATAGTTGGCATTCTCATAAGCCTGGGCTCTACATTCATCAAGTGAGATAATGTCAAAAAGCCACTTCTCACCGGCAAGTTTGAAATCATAATTGAGCTCTTTAATGTCCCAATATGCCTTATGTTCTAGTTCAATAGGTAAGTGACATGCTTTACCATAAACCATTTTATACGGAGACATACCCATAGGATTTTTGTATGCAGTTCTATAAGCCCATAATGCATCATCAAGTTTCTTGGACCAATTCTTTCTAGATCTATTAACAGTCTTTTGCAAAATTAATTTAAGATCTCTATTACTCAATTCTACTTGACCACTAGACTGTGGATGATATAGAGACGCAATTCTATGATTAATATCATACTTAGCAAGCATTTTACGAAAGGCACCATGAATAAAATGTGAACCACCATCAGTCATTAAATATCTAGGGACTCCAAACCTCGGAAAAATAACTTCTTTAAGCATCTTAATAGAGGTGTTATGATCAGCACTACTAGTTGGAATATCTTCTACCCAATTAGTAACATAATCAACAGCAACTAAAATATGTGTATACCCATTAGAGGAAGGAAACAATCCCATATAGTAAAAGCCCCAAACATCAAATGGTTCGATAAAAATTGAATAATTCATAGGCATTTCTTGACATCTACTAATATTACCAATTCTTTGACATTCATCACAAGACAATGCAAACTTACGGGCATCTTTTAAGAGAGTAGGCCAATAAAAACCGGATTGCAATACCTTATGTGCAGTTCTATCTCTAGCGTGGTGTCCTCCATAAGCCTCAGAGTGACACTTGCGTACGATCTGTTCCTGTTCATGCTCAGGTACACAACGTCTAATAACACTATCTACTCCTTCTTTATAAAGGTGTGGGTCATCCCAAAAGTACTGTCTTAAATCATAGAAGAACTTTTTCTTTTGCCGGTATGTGAAACTAGGTGGTAAAGGTTTAGCAACAATATAATTAGCATAATCAGCATACCATGGAGCAGTACGAGAAGCATTTATGACAGCTAGTTGTTCATCAGGAAAGCTATCATTAATAGGTAGCGGGTCATCAAGAACATTCTCTAACCTGGACAAGTTGTCTGCAACGGGTTCTCAGCTCCCTTTCAAGCAATAATATGCAAATCAAATTCTTGAAGCAAGAGAACCCATCTAATAAGTCTAGGTTTAGTATCTTTCTTTTCCATAAGATATTTAATAGCAGCATGATCAGTGTGAAAAGTTACTTTAGAATCAGCAATATAAGGTCTGAACTTATCACAAGCAAATACAACTACTAAAAATTATTTTTCAGTAGTAGCATAATTTCTCTGGGCACTATCCAGAGTCTTACTAACATAGTGGATAACATTTAATTTCTTATCAACCCTTTGTCCTAAAACAGCCCCTACAACATAATCACTAACATCACACATAATTTCAAATGGTAAATTCCAATCAGGAGGCTGAACAATAGGTGCAGAAATCAAAGCTTTCTTAAGTATTTAAAATGCTTCTACACAATCATCATCAAAGACAAATGGAACATCTTTTTGTAAGAGATTATTCAGAGGCCTAGAAATTTTAGACAAGTCCTTAATGAACCTCCTATAAAAACCGGCATGACCAAGAAAACTTCTTATACATTTAATGTCCTTAGGACACGATATCTTTTCAATAGAATCAACTTTAGCTTTATCAACTTCAATACCTCTTTCAGAAATTTTATGCCCTAAGACAATGACTTCATTAACCATAAAGTGGCACTTGTCCCAATTCAAGACAAGATTAGTTTCTTCACATCTCTGCAAAACTCGATCAAGGTTGCTTAAGAAATCATCAAAAGAATTTCCATATGCAGAAAAATCATCCATGAATACCTCAACAATCTTTTCACAAAAGTCAGAGAATATAGCTGTCATACATCTTTGAAAGGTAGCAGGTGCATTGTATAAACCAAAAGGCATACGTCTATAAGCAAAGGTACCGAAAGGGCAAGTAAAAGTTGTATTTTATTGATCCTCTTTTGACACAGGAATTTGAGAGAAACCAGAATAACCATCTAGAAAGCAAAAATGTGTATGTTTGGATAATCTTTCTAGCATTTGATCAATAAAAGGTAAAGGGTAATTATCCTTTTTAGTAGCTTTATTTAATTTGCGGAAATCAATTACCATTTTATAACCTGTAAAAATTCATTGTGGAATCAATTCATCTTTATCATTAGGAACAACAGTAATACCTCCCTTCTTAGGGACATAGTGGAAATGATTTACCCACCGACTATCACCAACGGGATAAATTATACCTGCCTCCAGAAGCTTTAGTATCAGGATAAGCATATTTAAGAGTATCAGGCAATAATAACAGGATATATCTTCTTTTCATCAAGATAAGGATATTTAAAAGTATCAGGCAATGGTTTCAGCTCAAATACGGGGTCACCCTTGGGTGGAGGCGGATCCCCTAGGATTTCAGCAGGAAAGTTGTGTTTCAGAATAGGTCCCTGTTTAAAGAATACTTCATCTATTTCCATTCTTTCATTCATAAACATATCATTTTCATGGTCTAGCAAATATTGTTCTAAAGGATCACTAGGAGGCACGACAATAGAAGCAAGACCAATAATTTCATCTTTACTAGGAAATTCTTTATCATGGGGTTGTCTACGAAATTTAGCAAAATTAAATTCATGAGACATATCCCCTAAACCAACAGAAACAATATCCTTATTGCAATCTATCTTAGCATTAACAGTATTCAAGAAGGGTCTGCCAAATATAATGGGGCAAAAGTTATCTTGTGGGGAACCAAGAACAAGAAAATCAGCAGGATATTTAACTTTCCCACACAAGACTTCAACATCTCTAACAATCCCCACTGGTGAAATAGTGTCTTTATTGGCAAGCTTAATTGTAACATCAATTTCCTCTATCTCAGCAGGTGCAATATCATGCATAATTATTTATATAAGGAATGAGGTATTGCACTTGCACTAGCAACCATATCACATAAGCCATGATAGCAATGATCTCCTATTTTAATAGAAATAACAGGCATGCCTACAATAGGTCTATGTTTATTTTTAGTATCGGGTCTAGCAATTCTAGCAGCTTCATCACAGAAGTAAATAACATGCCCATCAATATTATCGGCCAAGAGATCTTTAATCATAGCAACACTAGCTTCAACTTTGATTTGCTCAAAGGGTGTAGGTGTTCTAGTATTACTCTTACGAACCACAGTTGAAGCTTTAGCATGATCCTTTATTCTAGCAGGGAAAGGTGGTTTCTCAATAAAAGCAGTAGGAACAACTGGATCATTATAAGCGATAGTCTTTTCATCAACTTTAATAGGTGCAACTACTTTTACTTCAATGGGAGGATTATATTTAAACCACTTCTCCTTAGGGAATTCAGCATGAGTAGCAAAGGATTCACAGAAAGAAGCTACTATCTCAGAGTCAAGTCCATATTTAGTGCTAAATTCACGGAAAGCATCGGTATCCATAAAAGATTTAACACAATCAAACTTAGGTATTATACCTGACTCCTTACCTTCGTCGATATCCCAATCTTCAGAGTTGCATTTAATTCTTTCCAATAAATCCCGTTTGAATTCAATAGTCTTCATCATAAAAGAACCAGTACAAGAAGTATCGAGCATGGAGCGATTATCGAGAGAAAGCCGAGCATAATTTTTTTAATAATAATTTCTCTTGAGAGCTCATGATTGGGGCATGAATATAACATTGACTTAAGCCTCCCCAAAGCTTGAGCGATGCTTTCTCCTTCTCGAGGCCAAAAATTATATATATAATTACGATCACGATGAACAAGATGCATAGGATAAATCTTCTGATGAAATTCCAATTTCAATCGGTTGTAGTTCCATGATCCCATATCATTACATAGCCTAAACCATGTCAATGCCTTTCCCTTCAAAGACAAAGGGAAGACCTTCTTCTTGATAACATCCTCGAGCATACCTGCAAGCTTAAATAATCCACAAACTTCATCCACATAGATTAGGTGCAAATAAGGATGTAATGTTCCATCACCTATGAAAGGATTAGCTAGCAGTTTCTCTATCATACCCGAAGGAATTTCAAAGTAAACATTTTCAGTAGGTTCAGTAGGTTGAGGAGCAACTCTTTGCTCTACTCGTCGGGGTGAAGATACCCCGAACAAGCCCTCAAAGGATTATGTTCCATAGTAACAAGTGATAGTAAATTTCAGCACACTATATAAAATTTTCCTTACAAAATTCCACCTAGCAAAGGTGCTTCAATCCTAGGCAATGGCGCCAGAAAAGAGTCTTGATGACCCACAAGTGTAGGGGATCTATCGTAGCCTTTTTGATAAGTAAGAGTGTCGAACCCAACGAGGAGCAGAAGGAAATGATAAGCGGTTTTCAGCAAGGTATTCTCTGCAAGCACTAAAATTATCGGTAACAGATAGTTTTGTGATAAGGTAATTTGTAAGGAGTAACAAGTAATAAAAGTAAATAAGGTGCAGCAAGATGGCCCAATCCTTTTTCTAGCAACTGCGAAACTCCAAAACAAGGAAAAAATAGAAACTGGCACTGGGCTCTGGGTTAATAAGTTAGTCCCAAAATAATATAAAACAGCATATTAATGCATATAAAACATCTGAAATAGATAATATAATAGCATGGAACAATCAGAAATTGTATATGCATTGGAGACGTATCATAGGTTAGTAAGCAGAAATGTGTGGGAAGACCAATAACAACAGAGACGATTCCTGTTAACAAGCCGTGTGTGTTGTGAGAAACGATGGTTGGTATACAATTGTGATCCATTGAAGAAATCATCACCGACGGGTTCCATCGTTTAGTCTGTGTGCGATGTGATTTGCTCTGTCTGCACAACATCTATGCTCTGTCTATAGAACATCAACATATATACTTATAAGAACAACATTGCATAACCAAATTAAGCATACAATTATGCTTCTTCTCAAGCTTGCGTTGATTTTTCCCTTGAAGAGGAAACGATGATGCAACAAAGTAGAGATAAGTATTTCCCTCAGTTAAGAACAAAGGTATCATTCCAGTAGGAGGTACAAGCAAGTCCCCAATAGAAACACGTACACAAACTAATAAACACTTGCACACAACGCGAAAAAGGGGTTGTCAATCCCATCACGGTCACTAGCAAGAGTGAGATCTGATAGAGATAGATATAAAATATAAGTAAAATGCAAGATTAAGTAAATATAAATAAATTGCAGCAAGGTATTTTGGGTTTTTTGATTTTATAGACCTAAAAATATATGATGAGAAATAGACCCCGGGGCCATAGTTTTGACAAGAGGCTGGGTGGAGAAATTACTATTGAGCAATTGATAAAAAAGCGCAAATTCATGACGATATGTAAGGCATTGATCATGAATATGGGCATCACGTCAGTGACAAGTAGACCGACTCCTGCCTGCATATACTACTATTACTCCACACATCGACCGCTATCCAGCATGCATCTAGTGTATTAAGTTAACAAGAACGGAGTAATGCCTTAAGCGAGATGACAGGATGTACCGGGATAGATTCAATCAATGTGGTAAAAACTCCATCTTTTTATCCTTAATGGCAACAATACAAATACGTGCCTCGCTACCCCTACTGTCACTAGGTGAGGACACCACAAGATTGAACCCATCACAAAGCACCTTTCCCATTGCAATAAAAACCAATCTAGTTAACCAAACCAAATGGATAGATCGGAGAGAAATAGTAAGCTATCTTAATCATGCATAAAAGAGTTCAAAGAAGACTCAAAATAATATTCATAGATAATCTGATCATAAATCCACAATTCACCGGATCTCAACAAACGCACCGCAAAACAAGATTATACTGGTGCGCGTCGGTCCTAAACAAACGGGTTTTAACCCCTTTCCACGATGGCATTTGGAACCATTGCCAAGTGAGTGTGGGCGATAGGGGGGTCCTTCCCACACAACCCAGAAACCGTCGAGGATAGGGTACCTTGATGCATACAGTTGTCCCTATATAACCATTTCTGATATCTCGAATATCCCAAACGCTTCATCCTTGCTACTTGTTTGTGCTCGCATTGCCATCGCAGTAGGAGTTTTATGGTTTTGCCTTATACTAGGTAGATTCTAGGCACAGGAGTTTTCCAGTCAGATTCTAGGCACGGGAGTTTTACGATGTCAGGCACATCACAAATAGTTCATGATTATAAACCGTGTTCGATAGGTAGACAATCACACACATTTAGTTTTCCTGCACCGTATGTGATAGTGTCTTACATCACACACGCTTTTGGAAACGGCAACTGTGTGCATGCTTGCACATGTTTCCTCTCTGTGAACCGTCTCGGATTATCGTGTATATTGAAAATGTTTGTGTTTTACCAACCGTGTGTGCCGTCATGACCCGAACAACGTAATTTTGCCCTAATTTTAATTGCTTCTATTTAAAATTGTACCTAATTTAAACTTGAAAGTAGACTAGATTTATTCATATCCATCAGGTTCACACAACCAATGCATTATTCAATTCACAGTACATGTGTTTAAGAATTACATAAGCACCAAATAAAGAATGATGTACCAGGGTTCTATACTTGTACTATTACAGATGGTAAAGAAAGAGGCGACAGACATTCCAGTTGCTGAACAAGGTGAAGTGGAATGGCCCTATTGTGCTCTCCTGAATGAAGAAGGCATGCAGGACTCTAGTCCAACCCCTTATGATGGTCGGCTGCCAATCATGTAGTATGAGAGGTAATCTTGAGTAAACTGCTTCAGGATCCACTACAAAAGAAAAAAGATTTAGATATTGTCATCTAACACAACTCATTACGGGCAGTAAAAAGAAGGCTACAAGGTTCTTATTACCATCCTGCAGTTCACTGTTGTCTTGCATAAAATGTAAACAAATAGTTTGATTGAAATCTTTTGACCCTTTTTAATAACAATCTTTATCAGTTTCCTCACTTGATGCTAGTTCATGAATATTTCATTGCCCCATACGTAGAATGGGTCGAAGTGTGGATCTTTGGCAATGATATATGTACCTAAAAGCACCAAGTTAATATTGGAAGCTAAAACAACAATTGAAAAATGATGTAGTAAAACACTCCATCCATCCCATTATATAAGATTTTATTACATGTATATCTCAACATCATCAGAACATTAATGTAACACTCTTCCGTGTTGCTATGTAGCCTGGGATTGCATATTTATTCATTCAGTACAATGCATGTTGCTTAACAACAATTGAAAAACAAAAATGCATGTTAACTGCAATATCCTTAACAGCAACCAAATATCATAATTCATAGTGGTATTGTTGAAACTGTTATTGATGAAATTGAACTGCACGGCAAATAGTTGCACATATGGAGCATCACATTCTCAAGAACTAAAATAAACAAGTCATAAAGACATCTCTATGCGATCCTTAAAAAGTTAAAGGACTAAAACCCTTAGTGGATATATATATATATATACTCCAACAATTTTTGGCCTTTGCTAGCCGATCCCCTAAACTTAAGGTTGTAAACTTCAATTTGATCAGGTCCAAAGCAGGTTCAACTGAAAGTAGCATGCACTCAAACATAAACATAGATAGTTTTGCATAAACGAACATAAAACATAAATTTAAACTAAGCTAAACTAATTTTGGTCAAAGAAGAGGTCGAGCCAATCCTTCCTCGTCATGTACGGTGTGCCGCAAGCCGGGTCCGGGCCAGTACCATCGTCGGGTCGTTGGGGAAGGCACTCCTCCACTCGTTGACGTCGATCTCCTCATACTCGAGGCCCACCTCGACGCCCTCCGTGCCACCGTCGCCGTCGCCTTCGACCACGTCATCAGAGGAGAGCGCGATAACCTCGCTGCCCTCCGTGCCGCCGTCCTTGCCGCCTTCGACCTCTTCATCGGAGGAGAACACGATAACCTCGCCACCCTCCGCGCCGGCAAAGATTACTCGCTCCGCCTCCACGAGCTCCGGGTGCTGCCGGTGGAGCTCTGGCATGTAGGCCTCGTCGGCGGCCTTGGCCTCGAGGCACTCCCACGCCTCGCGGTCCTCCCGCGCCATAGCCGAGATCACCACCCTGGCTCCGGTGGAACAAGGTCGACCGAAAGTGTGCCGAAGGGGAAATTGTGCCTAGCCATCGCGCCATGGTAGCGGACCTGCCAGTGGTCGTACTCCATGGCCGCGAGATGGGGTGTGTGGAAGCTACCGAGCTACCGGTGGGTGTGGGTCTCTCGATCTGTAATCTCGGCGACCCACGTCCCCCACCGCCGCTACCGGACCCCGAGGTAGGATTTCGTCGGCTGCCGGGTCCGAGGGAGGATGGGGAAGTCCTCGAACTGGCATAGGGGCGCGGCGACGGGCGAATTGGGGGACCAGCGACGGCGAATCAGGCCCGTAGAGGACGATGGGGACACCTCGGCGGCCACCTCATTGGCGTCGGGTGAAAAGGCCACGATAAACCTCCTTTTGTCCATTGTCTCCTCGAGCACCCTAGCACACATGCAGAGGTTGAGGATGGTGGCACTGGCGATGGCGGTGACCTACCAATGGTTTCGAGGGTTCTGTGTGTCTGTGTGAGCAGAGGTTTTGGGGTGTGTGTAGAGGGGGCGGGGGGGGGGGGGGAAAGGTTGGGTTTGGGGAAATACTGCGGCAACTGAAAATTTTACTAGGCGGGAATAACAAGGCAGGGCTACTGAAAATTTGGATCAAGGGCGAGCAGATATTTTTGAGATTGTGAGGGATGCAGAGGCGGGAGTAAAATGCCGGGGCTACTGAAAATTTGAATTAAGGGACTGAAGCAGAGCGGGAGTAACACGGTCCGCACATACTAATCATGTGCTATCAAACATGAAAACCTTTCAGGCGGTAGATATTTTCGAGATTACGAGGAATTAATATTTTCGAGATTGCGAGGGATGCAGAGGCAGGAGTTTTTGGGGAGCGAGCTAGTGTGCTTGACACGCCGGCTGTGGACTGTAGCCGACGCACCTTCTCACGTAAGCCATAGGCGTACTATACACCGACGGTGCTCCAAGATATTTTGTACTACATCTCACACGGTTGGTGATAATAAACTGTGTGGGATCTACTTGATTTGAATTACAAAATGGGGTCACAATGGCAATGGACTCTGTTTGAATTGCTAGACCTTTTATCTGCAGTGAACATGCAACTATATGTGTGTCATCAAATAATCGGAATTATTCAGGGTTCGTTTGGACATTTTATACATTAAACTGGTTTTCTAGCCATTTCAGCTACACAATTCAAAATTAAAGTACATGCACATGCTCTGGTGCATACAAATTGGTTGAACAATCAAATATGTGTCCTTCAGTGCATGCTTAGGTCCCATGCAAGAAATGGGAATGAATTTTTCGGGGTTCGTTTGGCCTTTTTTATACATTAACTGGGTTTTCTAGGCATTTTATGTGCATACTTCAAAGTTGAACTACAAGCGCATGCTCCAATGCACCAAAGTTGGTTGAAAAATCACATGTGTGTCCTTGGGTGAATTTCTAGGTCCCATGCAAGAGATGGGAATAAATTTCAAACACCAGGGCACTGTTGATTGCCGGCAAAATGTTGAGATACCTGGTTTTTAAATTCTAGTAAATGCAAAACTTGTCTGAAGTTCATGAAACCTGGCATGCTATCATGGAGCAGCATCAACATGCCGTGGTGAAATTTTTGTCCCATTTGGGGCAGGTTTGGGTATAAGCCTCTCACGAACCAGAGCTTCTCACAACAAGCATGATGGTTTTGATAGGGAACATACCACCTTTGGGGACGGGACGATATACGTTGCCTCTTGTTACTTTCAAAAATTTTCTAGTGTCAACGCAGAACAACATTAGTGTTGTGTTTAATCTTGGAATTTTTCGGGGTTCGTTTGGCCTTTTTTATACATTAACTGGGTTTTCTAGGCATTTTATGTGCATAATTCAAATTTGAACTACAAGCACATGCTCCAATGCACTAAAGTTGGTTGAAAAATCACATGTGTGTCATTGGGTGAATTTCAAGGTCCCATGCAAGAGATGCGAATGAAATTCAAACACCAGGGCACTGTTGATTGCCGGCAAAATGTTGAGATGCCTGGTTTTTAAATTCTAGTAAATCCAAAACTCGTCTGAAATTCATGAAACTTGGCATGCTATCATGGAGCGGTATCAACATGCCATGGTAAAAAATTTGTCCCATTTGGGGCAGGTTCGGGTATAAGCTTCTCACAAACTAGAGCTTCTCACAACAAGCATGATGGTTTCGATAGGGAACATCCCACCTTTGGGGACGGAACGTTATCCATTGCCTGTTATTGCTTTCAACTTTTTTCTCATGTCAACATAGAACAACAGGAGTGTTGTGTCAATTTTCGTGATTTTTCAGGGTTCGTTTGGACATTTTTATGCATTAACATGCATTTATGTGCATAATTCAAATTTGAACTACATGCACAGGCTCTAGTGCATATAACTTCGTTGAAAATCAAATTTGTGTCCTTGGGTGCATGCTTAGGTCCCATGCAAGAAATGTGAATGAATTTCAAACACAAGGGCACCGTTGATTGCCGACAAAATATTGAGATGCCTGGTTTTTAAATTCTAGTAAATCCAAAACTTGTCTGAAATTCATGAAACTTCACATGCTATCACGGAGCGGCATCAACACGCCGTGGTAAAAAATTGTCCCATTTGGGCCAGGTTTGGGTATATGCTTCTCACAAACCAGAGATTCTCACAACAAGCCTGATGGTTTCGGTAGGGAACGTACGTCCCTCCTTTGGGGACAAAACGATATCTATTGACTCTTATTGCTTTCAAAAAAATTCTCGTGTCAACATAGAACATCTAGAGTGTTGTGTCAATTTTTGGGATTTGTCGGTGTTCGTTTCGACATTTTTATGCATTAACTGAGTTTTCAGTGCATTTATGTGCATAATTCAAATTTGAACTACGTACATGCACATGCTCTAGTGCATATAAATTGGTTGAAAAATCAAATCGGTGTCCTTGGGTGCATGCTTAGGTCCCATGCAAGAAATGGGAATGAATTTTTCGGGCTTCCTTTGGCCTTTTTTTACATTAACTGGGTTTCTAGGCATTTTATGTGCATAATTCAAATTTGGACTACAAGCACATGCTCCAATGCACCAAAGTTGGTTGAAAAATCACATGTGTGTCCTTGGTGCATTCTTAGGTCCCATGCAAGAGACGGTAACGAATTTCAAACACCAGGGCACTGTTGATTTGCCGGCAAAACGTTGAGGTACCTAGTTTTTAAATTCTAGTAAACCCAAAACTCGTCCGAAATTCATGAAACTTGGCATGCTATCATGGAGCGGCATCAACATGCCGTGGTGAAAATTGTGTCCCATTTGGGGCAGGTTTGGGTATAAGCTTCTCACAAACTAGAGCTTCTCACAACAAGCATGATGGTTTCGATAGGGAACGTACCACCTTTGGGGACGGGACGACATCCGTTGCCTCTTATTGCTTTCAAAAAATTTCTAGTGTCAACATAGAACAAGAGGAGTGTTGTGTTTAATCTTGGAATTTTTCGGGGTTCGTTTGGCCTTTTTTATACATTAACTGTGTTTTCTAGGCATTTTATGTGCATATTTCAAATTTGAACTACAAGCACATGCTCCCATGCAATAAAGTTAGTTGAAAAATCACATGTGTGTCCTTAACTGAATTTCTAGAGACGGGAATCCAATTCAAACACCAGGGCACTGTTGATTGCCGGCAAAACGTTGAGATGCCTAGTTTTTAAATTCTAGTAAATCCAAAACTCGTCTGAAATTCATGAAACTTGGCATCCTATCATGGAGCGGCATCAACATGCCGTTGTAAAAAATTTGTCCCATTTGAGGCAGGTTCGGGTATAAGCTTCTCACAAACTAGAGCTTCTCACAACAAGCATGATGGTTTCAATAGGGAACGTCCCACCTTTGGGGACGAAACGATATCCATTGCCTCTTATTGCTTTCAAAATTTTCTAGTGTCAACATGGAAATACATGAGTGTTGTGTCAATTTTTGTGATTTTCCGGTGTTCGTTTGGACATTTTTATGCATTAACTGGGTTTTCTAGGCATTTTATGTGCATAATTGAAATTTGAACTACAAGCACATGCTCCAATGCACTAAAGTTGGTTCAAAAAAATCTAATCTGTGTCCTTGGGTGAATTTCTAGGTCCCATGCAAGAGATGAGAATGAAATTCAAACACAAGGGCATTGTTGATTGTCAGCAAAATGTTGAGATGACTGGTTTTTAAATTCTAGTAAATCCAAAACTCGTCTGTAATTCATGAAACTTGGCATGCTATCATGGAGCGGCATCAACATGTCGTGGTAAAAAATTTGTCCTATTTGGGGCAAGTTAGGGTATATGCTTCTCACAAACCAGAGATTCTCACAACAAGCATGATGGTTTCGGTGGGCAACGTCCCACCTTTGGGGACGAAACGATATTCATTGCCTCTTATTGCTTTCAAAAAATTTGTCGTGTCAACATAGAACAACAGGAGTGTGTTATTAATTTTTGGGATTTTTCGAGGTTCGTTTGGACATTTTTATGCATTAATTGAGTTTTCAATGTATTTATGTGCATAATTCAAATTTGAACTACATGCACATGCTCCAGTGCATATAAATTAGTTGAAAAATCAAATATGTGTCCTTGGTTGCATGCTTAGGTCCCATGCAAGAAATGGGAATTGATTTCAAATACTAGGGCAACATTGATTGCCGGCATGCGACATGCTATCATGGAATGGCACCCGACATGCTGTGGCATTTTTCGTGTCCATTTTGAGAGAAGGCGCACTCGAATAATGACAGCCAACAAAGGCATTTTGAAAAAATAGTTGCCACTTTAATATCTCAAATGCTTGTATAATTCAAACCATGTGCGTTCTGTTAACCATTCAGGTGATGCCACGTGTCTTGGTCTTAATGGCTGTAGGAGGTGCCGTGCGGACAACTGCTTGACCTTGACCGAACGGCAAGCGTGCAAGCGCCGTCCGGTGCGCAGGTTGACCGAGAGGCATGCAAGCTATCCTCCAATGCGCAGGCTTACCGGGAAGCGTGCGAGCTGTACGGTGCGCAGGCTCAATGGGAAGTGAGCCCTTTGACTTCCTTGGCCGCCCACTTTCCTCTCCATTGATGGCGCCCGAGCCACTGTTTAATACGAGCAACCTTACTGTTCGCCTCCCATTCCCCTCCCCCCCGCAGACCTCCACCAATGCCATGGCGCAGAATGATCATCTGCCACTAGTCTTCAAGTTTGGTGAAGTCGACTCCGAGCCGGAGGAGATAGAAAATAAGGAGGAATGGGGCCTCATGGACATGGCCCAGAACGAGCTGGCCATGGCGGTTGCTGCCCCCGCTCCCGTCCCAGCTCCCATCCCCGCGCCCGTGCCAACGACCGTCCCCGTAGCATTGACGGTCTTGTCACCGAGCACTATCTTAGAGCTGGAAGCCGCGGGCGTCAACGAGGTCTCCGCGGACCCGCGCAAGCTTGTGTACATACCAGCGCCAGCGCCCGTGCCCTGCGCGCCCCTCCACCCACCGTGGCGCCGGTCCCCATGAATTTGGCTACACCCGCCGTGCCCGTGCTTGTGCCTGTGCGCGCACCCCCCTCAGCGGCATGGGACACTGCCGTCGACCGCTACCTCTCAGCGGCGCCAGTTGCCGTCCTCCCGCACCCCGCTAGTCGATCGCGCGACGACATGATGTTTGATATACAAGTGAAGAACATTTTGTGCTGCCTTGAAGACTTCAACAACGGCGTCCCGGAGGACGACAATGACAATGATGGCGCGGCACGCCGCCTCCGCCGGAAATATTTTTTGGGGTTTAATATTGCATCTCAAATTCTCGATCATATGAATATAAATTCACAGTGTGACTGAATGAAAGATATGGTTTGAACGAACTTGCGTTTCTCTCTCTTAATGTACGGACTTATCAAACGATTTTCTTTTGAAACAAACGTCAATGGTTTTTAAATATAAAACACTCATCGCAAACGTTTTAGTTAGAACACCCGTATGCAAATCGACAGCTTCCCTAGGAAGCCAAGGGAAAATGTGTCGAGCAGGATTTTTGCATCCCTTCAAACTGTTGTGTTGCATGACCCGTGTGCAACCACGTACAAACAATGGGTAAGATTTGCATATTTTTCATTTTGGGTATGTTGCCATTTGTCAAACTGGAAAGATTGACATTTGTTTATCTAGTAACATTGCCATTTGTCAACCTTGTAACACTGCAATTTGTCAAAATATGCAGCTAAAAATCACTAGCACTATCTAATTTTCGCAACTAAAATCACTAGCACTGTTCACATGGACACCACTAGCAGGTGTGAGTTGATGGGCGCATATGCACATGTACCATTGATTACATACAACAAGTCATCAACCCACAATAACAACGAGGATACACGTTGGATTATAGATCATTTCCAACAAAACATTCTAGTAATGTTTTTCTCACACAAAAAATAACAAAGCGATGAAATGAACTTCGGCTCAACCACTCGTCGGTGTTGGAAATGCTTTCTTTGAAGCAGAAGTGATTCTCTGGGAAGGGCAAGCTACTATCAATCTCGAGACCAACGCAGGACTGATCATCCAGGCTGAAGCGGCCTATTTCAATACCCATATTGGGACGGTAGGGAAGCATAGTAATGTCTGAGGTATAGATATAGTTGCTTCTCATAAATGGTAGTAACGTTGTGTCAACAGCAGCCGGATCACCTTCCACCATCATTGGATAGTTTTGTCCAAGGAAGAGCGAGTTTCCTCCAAGACTTTCAATACTGAACCAGGGAGAAGGTGTTGGCGCTAGTACACTAGAATCCATCCTGAATACCGTGCAACGGATGTTGGAATAGGTCCGGAGAGTGCGACCATGCGAGACAACACCTGCTTCCTTAGTAACATCAGAGGTGCCCTATATACAGACAAGAAGAGGTGATCCATCAGAATAAGGTGCCAGGCGCCACTTAGTATATGGGTCCTGCTCATCCTCATGCTCGTGATCATCAACATCGTCATCTCCCCCTTGGTTATAACAAATTTCAAGCATAGGTGGTGGAATGTTCATAGGACCTTGGAAACACAAGAAGGTTAATTAGTAAAGGGAAACTAGCTAACCCGCATGCATGTGGATGAAACAATTGTAATTACGATGCAAGACAAACGTACTTAAAGCATCATGATTCCATGCAAAAATAGTGCCACGAGTGGTGGCAGCAAACACAAGACCCTCGTATTCAATTGCATCACAGTACTCATCCGTGTACAGAAATTGATTTTTGAGAAATATCCATCGAGACGTGGAAGTAAGGACGGCAACAAGCTTGTCGAAGATAGCAACAACTTCATAGTATGTGTACTCCCAAGAGCGGTTGGGAACTCGACAAATTGCTATCTTCCGTAGACGACAGTCACCATGATCGTATTTGAACTCATGTAGAATACCGATGTACTCAACCTCTGGGCAGTCGTCTGAGATTTTTGGAAGTGGAACCCGGGGACGAGTGTACACATTCACAAGTTCCCACTCACAGTTGTACCCAATATAAACAACCCAATCTCCATTTGCGCCTGCCCAAGCCTTGCCCTCAAGCGATGGTATCTTAACATCATACAAATCATTATCAAGCGGCATCAACTTGCACAAGGAGAGGCATCCCTCGTCCCCGCGCCAGTCAGCAGGGTCACGACGAAGAAGATATGGGAGATCAAACCGCTCCTGGACCCTTGGGGTTCCTTGTAATGATGTTATTAGTTGAGTCGAGAATGGTCTTGAACTAACCTGCCATGCTAGCCGAGGTGATGACATCGCACCGATCAATGAGTTCCTCCACCACGTCATCTTTCAGATCGGGGCAAGAATAACGGGGTCGTTTCCGACCTGTCCCTCCATGGAGAAGATGATCGAACAATGGCAGAAGGAAGTGTGAAGGCAAATGGAGGGAGGAAGAGCGTGCGACGACAGTTCCAAATCGAGAGGGAAAGGCGAAGAGGCGGTGGACGGTTACCACGGTACATGAAGAGGTGCCTGGGGAGCGAACAGTTGCCACAGAGGTCACACACTGACGACAAGGGCCGAGTGTACCGCATGCGTATATTGCACACACCTTGATCTGGCTGACTGTTTCTTTTGTGTTGCCAAATCACGAATAGTTCATCTGAGTGAACTGTATGTTTTATATCACACACACCTTCATCTGGCTGCCCATTTCTTTATCAAGCGGCATCAACTTGCACAAGGCGAGGCTTCCGTCGTCCACATGCCAGTCAGCAGGGTCACGGTGGACAAGATAGGGGAGATCAAAATGCTCCTGGACCCTTGGGTTCCTTGTAATGATGTTATTAGTTGAGTTGAGAATGGTCTTGAACGAACCTGCCATGCTAGCCGAGGTGATGACATCGCACAGATCAATGAGTTCCTCCATTGCGTCATCATTCAGATCAGGGCAAGAATAACGGGGTCATTTCTGGCTTGTTCCCTCCATGGAGAAGACGACCAAACAATGGCAGAAAGAAGGGTGAAGGCAAATGGAGGAGGGAGGAAGACCAAGCGTGTGACAACTGTTCCAAATCGAGAAGGAAAGGCAAAGAGTCGGTGGACGGTTCCCATGGTACACGAAGGGGTGCCTGGGGAGCGAATGGTTGCCACAGAGGTCACACACTGACGACAAGGGCCGAGTGAACCGCATGCAATCCCATCGCACAACACACACGTCTTGTTAAGTTAAACCATTTCTGTACTCTTGTGTCAATGCAAACAGTTCATCCGAGTGAACCGCATGCCGTATATCCCAACACCTTGATCTGGCTGACCGTTTCTTTTGTGTTGCCTAATCACAAACAGTTCATCAGAGTGAACCGTATGTTGCATATCGCACACACCTTCATCTGGCTGCCCGTTTCTTTTGTGTTGCCTAATCACAAAAAGTTCATCCGAGTGAACCGTATGCTGTGTACTGCACACGCCTTCATCTGGCTGCCCGTTTCTTTTGTTACTCCTCATCGCAAACTGTTAATTGAATTGAACCGTATGCCCTTCATTGCACACGCAACTAAAATCTGAACCATGTTTGATGCATCTGTCATCGCAAATGTTTTATACATTTTTCACGGTTTTCATACACCACCATTTGCGATTATTGCATCGCACACAGTTTCTCGAAGGGTCTTTGATCATAGTGTCGCATTAGCAGCATCCTATAGTAGTGTTACATCGAATAGATATCCAAGAACATCAAGGATAACATTTTATTGAAGAGAGAGAAGAAGCCATCTAGCTACTAGTTATGGACCCATAGGTGTGTGGTAAACTACTCACACATCATCAGAAGGGGCAGCAAGGTTAGTGTAGAGGCCCTCCTTGATCGAATCCCTCTCTAGCGGAGTGTCGGAGAAGGCCCCAAGATGGGATCTCACGAGAATAGAAGCTTGCGGCGGCGGAAAATTACTTCTGGTGTGCTCTCTGATGTAAGGGGAATATTTGGGTATTCATAGAGCAGAGATTAGGGTTAGAAGAGCCACGGGGGGCCCACAAGCCTAGGGCGCTCCCCAGGGGGCGCGTCCCTAGGGCTTGTGCCCCCTCGTGGGTCTACTGGCCTCTTCCCGAAGCTTCATGTTTGTCTTCTGGTCCAAGAAAAATCCTCAAAAAGTGTCATTTCGTTTGGACTCTGTTTGGTATTGATTTTCTCTAAAATACAAAAACTAGGAAAAAACAACAACTGGCACCGGGCACTAGGTTAATAGGTTAGCCGAAAAAATGATATAAAATAATGTATTAATGCATATAAAATATCCAAGATAGATAATATAATAGCATGGAACAATAAAAAATTATAGATCGGTTGGAGACTGTAGCGACCCGACCACAGACGGTCAAGTCTCTATGCTTAAGTGTCATCCCTGGATCGGTATTGCTGACACACACAATACTCAAGGAATTATAACAGAGTTCAATCACACACTTATTACATCGAGTGTCTCAAAAAGAGTACTTATTACAATAATATGGCTGAAGGCCATCTAAATAACATAATTGCGGAAGCATCAAAGATAAATCAGTACATCCAACTCCACGGCAATACTGAGTGCACGACAACGACCTAGCGCACCTTACTCTTCGTAAATTCTGCAACATGATACATTGCAGCCGTGTAGGTCAACACATGGAATATGCTGGCAAGATAACACTATAAAGTAATGAACAAAATAACAACTATCAGTACGTGCATATATGGCTGGTGGAGGCTCTATCGTTATCATTTGCATAAAGATAGTTTTTCCCTACAACAAAGGAATATGTTTTATTTAACTACAATTTTTCTTGAAATTATTGAGAAGGTAACCCAAACTCAATCCCAAAATTAAAATTAATAACCCAAAATAATTCATTAAGTAAAGTGATGAGATCAACATAATAATTCAAGTACCAGATACTCAAGATGTCCATAACCGGGAACACAACTAACCATGATTAGTTTATACACTCTGCAGAGGTTTGCGCACTTCTCGACACAAGACTACATCTCCTCCGTTGTATTTCTCGCACTCATGACGTTTGAGAAACAGATGATCGAGACAAAGTCTTTCCGAGGAGGTCCCCTTAACTGATAGATAGGCCCGTACACCTACAATCCCCTACATCTGCTAGCCCATAATGGAAAGGATTCCCACTACTTACTCAACTATGCCAGAGCCCATAATGTCTTGTGGATGCACACGGAAGTTTCTAGCATGAATAATCTTATGATCCCTTTGAGCCTGGGTGGGATTCCATAGGATGATCACACGGGTTCCCCGGGATCTCCTAGGACAACACTGGTATATCCTCAGGTGCCCACAACCAATCCACCCAGATGTGTATTGGAGTAGCCACCTTAAGTTAACCCTTAGATATAAATAACTGTCATATCTTCCATGAATCTCACAAACCAATCCACGTCTACGAGCATAGCATAGCAGTATAAGCATAACGTAGTAACACCCAGGGTTTGAATATAAGACAATAGGTTCCTACCCCATCAACTACTTCCCAATACACACATGTTAACAAATCCTACTCATGCAATGTTTGAGGGTTGAAACTAATGCATAAAAACTAAGTAATAAAGGGATATGCTCAAAGTGTTACTTGCCTTGCTGATGATCGCAAAACCTTAGAGATTCGTAGTAGCAAGCCTCACACTCTGAAAACTCTATCATGAACAAACAATAGCATACATAAGCACCCATGCATATGAAGCAAAGGTAAAACCAAAATAAAATATCTAAACTGAAAGTTCAAGTGAAGAGCTTCGATTTGCAAAAAGAATCAATCAAATCGGAGCTATGAAACTCAAACTACGATCAAAATAAGTTCAAATTCAAATCTGCTTGAAACCAAATTTTAAATTATCAAAATCATGTTCAAGTTGATTATCTAGACAGAGGGGATCAAGACGAAGATTTTGGCATTGGTTTCACTGGATTTGGACAAGTGAGCAAAAAGTAATGAGGGTTTGAAGACTAGGTACTAATCTGTAAGAAAACTATTCGTAGATAGGTCCCTGGCCGAAAATAAACAGAAAAAGAAAAATCTATCGGATGAATGTCCGCTAAAAGAAACTAACGAACGAATTCATTTGTTAACAGAGAAAATCGGGTGAACATTCGCAAATTAACGAGCCCTAAAATTAAAACCGATCTAAACGAAATAAACTGAACTTAAAGAAACGAACTAAACCGGGAAAAAACCGGATCAGCTTATACTTGTTCTGTGACGGGGGCGGATCGGATTGGCGGCGGCTCCGGCAGCGTGCAGCAAGGCGGCGATGGCAGCGGCAGCAGCTAGAAGCGGCGAGCGACGGCGGCGCGGGCAGCGAGCGGCAGCGGCGCGGCAGCGAGCAGCTGCGCGGTGGCTCAGCGTCGGCGGCGGCTGAGGCGGCGGGCGGCGTGGCTTGGTGGGAGGAGAGGGCCCGGGGCCTTGGCTTATAAAGCCCTGGGGCGGTGACTTGGGGCAGGGGGCGGCCTCGGGAGGCGGACTCCCGGTAGGTCACGGCGGCGGCGCGGTCCCGTGCTCTGGCTGGACTCGGGAGAGGCGGCGGGGCGCTTGGCTGGGCTGGGCTAGCGACTTGGGCCGGCCCAATTCGCCGGCGGGAGAGTTTGTTTTAAATAATTTCACCAAAAAAGAAAATCCAAAAATAAAATAACCAAAAATCATAAAATCCCAAAAATAATTTTCATGGTCCTCTCCTAATAATTAGGACAACATGAACATTTTCCTGTGCTAAAATGCAATTTTTCCCTAAATTAACCGAATAAAATTCAAATAAAATTCAAATAAAATAAATATTCTTATTTAAAATTAAATTTCCATTATTTCCACTCTTTTGAAGAAGTCATATTATCTTCTCTCATTATTTTATTTATTTGGAAATAAATGGAAAAATAGTTTCAAATAAAAAATCACCTTGATCCAATTTACCAATTTTGAGAATTCAAAAATGCAATTTTATGAAAACCTCCAACTCTCTCAAGTGATCCTTGAGTTGCTTAAGGTCTCCAGGATCAAAATGTCCAAATAAAACCAATTCAAAATGCAGGAATCGTGGATGCATATGATGACCTAATGATTAACATCCAAGTTGAAAATTGGGATGTTACAAACCTACCACCCTAAAAATGAATCTCGCCCTCGATATTCGGGTTGGCTAGCAAAAAGGTGTGGGTGGTCTATCCATAGGTCTTCTTCTTGCTCCCAGGTGGCTTCTTCCTCGGTATGATGGCTCCACTGAACTTTGCAAAACTTGATGACCTTGCTGCATGTAACTGATAACCCACAAGTATAGGGGATCGCAACAGTTTTCGAGGGTAGAGTATTCAACCCAAACTTATTGATTCGTCACAAGGGGAGCCAAAGAATATTCTCAAGTATTAACAGTTGAGTTGTCAATTCAACCGCACCTGAAAGACTTAATATCTGCAGCAAAATATTTAGCAGCAAAGTAATATGGAAGTAGCGGTAACGGTGGCAAAAGTAACATTAGTAGTTTTTGTAGTGATTGTAACAGTGGCAACGGAAAAGTAACTAAGCAAAGATCAATATGTGAAAAGCTCATAGGCAATGGATTG
This sequence comes from Triticum urartu, assembly GCF_003073215.2. Lineage (NCBI taxonomy): Eukaryota > Viridiplantae > Streptophyta > Magnoliopsida > Poales > Poaceae > Triticum > Triticum urartu. The sequence continues at coordinate 413,110,012 of NC_053027.1, read as the reverse complement.
GTGACGGATAATTATGTCGGATGCGATCCTCATGCAACAATTATAACATACGGTGACACAGAACTAGCTCCAGTTCATCAATGTAATGTAGGCATGTATTCCAAATATAGTCATACATGCTTATGGAAAAGAACTTGCATGACATATTTTGTCCTACCCTCCCGTGGCAGCGGGGTCCTATTGGAAACTAAGGGATATTAAGGCCTCCTTTTAATAGAGTACCGGACCAAAGCACTAACACTTAGTGAATACATGAACTCCTCAAACTATGGTCATCACCGGGAGTGGTCCCGATTATTGTCACTTCGGGGTTACCGGATCATAACACATAGTAGGTGACTATTTACTTGCAAAATAGGATCAAGAACTCACATATATTCATGGAAACATAATAGGTTCAGATCTGAAATCATGGCAATCGGGCCCTAGTGACAAGCATTAAGCATAGCAAAGTCATAGCAACATCAATCTTAGAACATAATGGATACTAGGGATCAAACCCTACCAAAACTAACTTGATTACATGGTAAATCTCATCCAACACATCACCGTCCAGCAAACCTACGATGGAATCACGCACGGTGGTGAGCATCATGAAATTGGTGATGGAGGAAGGTTGATGATGACGATGGCGATGGATTCCCCTCTCCGGAGCCCCGAACGGACTCTAGATCACCCCTCCCTGAGAGAGATTAGGGCTTGGCGGCGGCTCCGTATCGTGATACGCGATGAATCCTTCTCTCTGATTTTTTTCTCCCTGAACGTGAATATATAGATTTGGAGTTGACATTGGTGTTAATTCTTTCGCCAGTATTTTTTATTTATTCCAAAACGTGTCTCCGTTGATTTTCAGGTCATTCCGAGAACTTATATTTCTTCACAAAAATAACACCGTGGCAATTCTACTGAAATCAACGTCAGTTCGGGTTAGTTCCATTCAAATCATGCAAGTTAGAGTACAAAACAAGGTTTAAAGTGTTTGGAAAAGTAGATACGATGGAGACGTATCAACTCCTGCAAGCTTAAACCTTTGCTTGTCCTCAAGCAATTCAGTTGACAAACTGAAAGTGATAAAGAAAAACTTTTACAAACTCTATTTGATGTTGTTGTTGTAAATATGTAAAGCCAACATTCAAGTTTTCAGCAAAGATTATGAACTAACCATATTCACAGTAACATTTAAGTCTCATGTTTACTCATATCAATGGCATAATCAACTAGCGAGCAATAATAATAAATCTCGGATGACAACACTTTCTCATAACAATCATAATATGATATAACAAGATGGTATCTCGCTAGCCCTTTCTCAGACCGCAAAACATAAATGCAGAGCACCTCTGAAGCTCAAGGACTTATTAAACATTGTAATTCATGGTAAAAGAGATCCAGTCACAGTCATACGCAATGTAAATTAATAGTAATGCATGCACATGAAAGCGGTGCTCTCCAACTGGTGCTTTTTAATAAGAGGACAATGACTCAACATAAAAGTAAATAGATAGGCCCTTCGCAGAGGGAAGCATGGATTTATAGAGGTGCCAGAGCACGACTTTGGAATAGAGATAAATAATATTTTGAGTGGCATACTTTCATTGTCAACGTAACAACCGAGAGATCTCGATATCTTCCATGCTACACACATTATAAGCGGTTCCTAAGCGGAATGGTAAAGTTTATACTCCCCCAACAACAACAAACATCAATCCATGGCTTGTCTGAAACAACGGGTGCCTCCAACTAACAACAATCCTAGGGGAGTTTTGTTTGCAATTATTTTAATTTAAGCATGGGACTGGGCATCCCGGTTACCAGCCATATTCTCGTGAATGAGGAGCGGAGTCCACTCCTCGTGAGAATAACCCACCTAGCATGGAAGATATAGACAACCCTAGTTGATACATGAGCTATTCGAGCATACAAAACAGAATTTCATTTGAAGGTTTAGAGTTTGGCACATAGAAATTTACTTGGAATGGCAAGTAGATACCGCATATAGGAAGGTATGGTGGACTCATATGGAATAACTTTGGGGTTTGTGGAAATGGATGCACAAGTAGTATTTCCTGTTAGTACAAGTGAAGGCTAGAAAGAGACTAGGAAGCGACCAACTAGAGAGCGACAGCAGTCCTGAACATGCATTAAAATTAATCAACACTTAGTGCAAGCATGAGTAGGGTATAATTCACCATGAACATAAATATCGTGGAGGCTATGTTGATTTTGTTTCAGCTACATGCGTGAACATGTGCCATGTCAAGCCACTCGAATCGTTCAAAGGAGGATACCACCCTATCATACCACATCACAACCATTTTAATAGCATGTTGGCACACAAGGTAAACCATTATAAACTCCTAGCTAATTAAACATGGCATGAGCAACTATAATCTCTAATTGTCATTGCAAACATGTTTCATTCATAATACGCTGAATCAGGAATGATGAACTAATCATATTTACAAAAACAAGATAGCTCGAGTTCATACCAGCTTTTCTCATCTCAATCAGTCCATCATATATCGTCATTATTGCCTTTCAATTGCATGACCGAACGGTGTGGATAATAATAATGGTGCACGTGCATTGGACTAAGCTGGAATCTGCAAGCACTCAATACAAGGGAGAAGACGAGGTAATACGGGCTCTTTATTAAATCAACAATAATGCATATGAGAGCCACTCAACATTTTCATTACGTTCTTCTCCTCTCGACCCCCAAAGAAAAGAAACAAAACTATTTACACGGGAAAGCTGCCAACAAGCAAAAGAAGAACGAGAAATATTTTTGGGTTTTCTTTTTAATTACTACTACAAGCATGGAAAGTAAACTAGCTAAAAGCTACAACTAATTTTTTGGTTTTTCTTAAGGTTTTTCAAACACAGAAGAAGGAGGCTTAGAAAAGAGAATAAACTAGCATGGATTGTACAATGAAAAAGTATGAGCACCGACAACTGGCATGAGTGTGTGAACATGAATGTAATGTCAGTGAGAAATACGTACTCCCCCCAAGCTTAGGCTTTTGGCGTAAGTTGGTCTAGGGCCATGGCTCAAAGCTGCCCTCTCCGGTGTATGGAGGAGTGTCCTCTGGGTGCCACATTGGTGGCGATCTCCTCCGGATCCCACTGATAAACAGACTGTCAACAAGGGTCAAGGGGTGGCTCCGACTCAGCTCTGGAGCTGGTGTCAGGCTCTAGTATGCATAAAGGCCTCTGGCAAAATGAGGTACATGCCTAAAAATATGTTAAACAAAGAGGGCGCAGGTAAGGTAATAATCTCACAGTATTTTTTTTATCAAATATCAATTTATACTTAAGCATCCTTTTCTTATCGTTAACAATAAAATCATGTGCTACCATACTATTATAATCTAGAAAAATAGGGGGTAGCAACTTTTCCTCTTTCTCATAGTGCCTAATAGGTATCCTAAAGTGTGCAGCAAGGCACAAAGCAAAAATGCCTCCGAAGATGGGGCCCTTTGTACGGTTCAGATTTAATCGTTTAGCAACAATAGCGCCTAAACTGAAAGTTGTATCACGAAACAAAGCATGGCGCAAAATAACAATATCAGGAGCACTGAGATTTCCACTGTTCCCGCGACCAATTAACTATCTACTAGCAAATATTGCAAAGTAACGTAGAACATGAAAATGTATGCTAGTAATTCTTGCATCAAAAACTTTCCTCGTTTTCCCTACAAAAATTGTATCAGTAAACCCCTCCACATCATTACGATGTGGTACCTCCATGCTGCCCGCAAAGGGTATCTTACAGACCCAACAAAAATCATATAGTGACATCTCCTTAACCTCATCATATAAGTGAGATTCCACTGAAGGTGGTGATTTCTTAGCACGAAAGTAAAATTTTTGCATGAAAATATTATTGAGTAGGAGATACTGTTCGCGCTGGTCACGAAGGAAGTCGATGAGGCCTACATTCTCAGCCAAATAATAAAAGGCCTCATAAATCCCGGCTGCTCTCAAGAACTCATCACAAGGCCATTTGCACGGCCGAACCTCCAAACTGCGAGGGAGATTATATTTGGGCTTCTTATTCTCTTCACTTTGCTTATCCTTCGAGCTTCGGCTCGAAAAGCCCCTCAACAATCTCTTCATCCTTTTCTTTCTCTGAAAAAATTTCTGAAATTTTTAGTGACTCAAAATAAAAGTGAACCAAACTCAACAAGATTGATAGCAACTACTCCTACAAGTGCCTAGAGGCCATATCATGCATTAAAACTACTTTTGACCATATAAATTTGACATGCAAGCTCAAGAACAGGGTCACCTTAGCAGCAAAAACTTGCAATAAATAAAGCACTGGAACAAAAAGTAATTGGACCATTGGAGGAGTCACATACCAAAGAACAATCCCCCAAAGCAGTTTTGTGAATGGAGCTTTGAGCAAGGAGATCGAAAATGGCAGTAAGATGAGCTAGAACACGGGTTTGAGCTATGAGAGGATTTTTTTCTGGAGGAAGACAAAGTGTGTGGGTGCAGGAATAAGTGGAGGGGGCCCACATGGGGTCCACGAGGCAGGGGGCACGCCCTAGGGGGTGGTTGTGCCCTGGACCCTCGTGGTCAGGTGGTGTGGCCCCCTGGTGTGTTCTCAGTGCAAATAATTCTTAAATATTCTAAAAAAAATCATATTTCATTTTCAGGACATTTGGAGAACTTTTACTTTCAGGGTATTTTTTGCAAGGATAATTCAGAAAACAGACATAAAATACTATTTTGCTTTATTTAATCTACATAAAAGAAAGTAAAAGGAGGGTACAGAGAGTTGTGCTTTCTAACTTCATCCATCTCATGCTCATCAAAAGGAATCCACTAAAAAAGTTGATCAAGTCTTGTTAACAAACTCTTTCCGAATAACATGAAACTGGAGAATTTTCGAATAACACTAAGTTACCTCAACGGGGATATGCATGTCCCCAACAATAAGAATATCATATTTCTTTTTGACAATAGGAAGAGGAAATTCAAAACTTCCAATAGTAATTGTTGAAGTTTTTCCAATAGAATTTATATTGTGCACTTGAGGTTGTTTCCTTGGAAAATGTATCGTATGCTCATTACCATTAACATGAAAAGTGAGATTGCCTTTGTTGCAATCAATAACAGCCCCTGCAGTATTCAAAAAGGGTCTACCAAGAAGAATAGACATACTATCGTCCTCGGGAATATCAAGAATAACGAAGTCCGTTAAAATAGTAACGTTTGCAACCACAACAAGCATGTCCTCACAAATACCGACAGGTATAGCAGTTGATTTATCAGCCAGTTGCAATGATATTTCAGTAGGTGTCAACTTATCCAAATCAAGTCTACGATATAAAGAGAGAGGCATAACACTAACACCGGCTCCAAGATTAGATAAAGCAGTTTTAACATAGTTTCTTTTAATGGAGCATGGTATAGTTATTACTCCTGGATCTCCTAGTGTCTTGGGTATTCCACCTTTAAAAATATAATTGGCAAGCATGGTGAAAATTTTAGCTTCTGGTGTCTTTCTTTTATTTGTAATAATATCTTTCATATACTTAGCATAAGGATTCATTTTAAGCATATCAGTTAAACGCATACGCAAAAATATAGGTCTAATCATTTCAGAAAAGCGCTCAAAAATCCTCATCATCTTTTTTCTTGGATGGTTTAGGAGGAAAATGCATGGATTTCTGAACCCATGGTTCTCTTTCTTTACCGTGCTTCCTAGCAACGAAATCTCTCTTATCATAACGTTGATTCTTTGATTGTGGGTTATCAAGATCAATAGTAGGTTCAATCTCTACATCATTATTATTGCTAGGTTGAGCATCAACATGAACATCATCGTTAACATTATCACTAGGTTCATGTTCATTACCATATTGTGTTTCAGCATCAGAAATGGAAATATCATTGGGATTCTCAGGTGTGTCAACAAGATGTTCACTAGAAGCATGCAAAGTCCTATAATTTTTCTTTTTCTTCTTCTTAGAAGAACTAGGTGTATCAATATTAGTTCTCTGAGAATCTTGCTCAACTCTCTTAGGGTGGCCCTCGGGATACAGAGGTTGTTGAGTCATTTTACCCCCTCTAGTCACAACTCTAACAACATTATCATTTTTCTTATTATTTAATTCATTGAGCAAATCATTCTGAGCTTTAAGCACTTGTTCTACTTGAGTGGTAACCATAGAAGCATGTTTACTAATAAGTTTAATATCACCTTTAACTCTACACATATAATCACTCAAGTGTTCAATCATATAATCATTATGTTTGAATTGTCTACCAACATAAGCATTGAAGTCTTCTTGTTTAACAATAAAATTATCAAACTCATCCAAGCATTGGCTAGCAAACTTAGTAGATGGGATTTCAACCTTATCAAATCTATAGAGAGAATTTACCTTTACTACCTGTGTCGGGTTATCAATACCATGTATTTCTTCAATAGGTGGTAAATTCTTAACATCTTCAGCTTTAATACCCTTTTCTTTCATAGATTTCTTCGCCTCTTGCATTTCTTAAGGACTAAGAAATGGAATACCCCTTTTCTTCGGAGTTGGATTAGGAGTTGGTTCAGGAAGTATCCAATCATTATCATTACTCAACATATTATTCAATAGCAATTCAGCTTGATCAATAGTTCTTTCCCTGAAAACACAACCAACACAACTATCCAGGTGGTCTCTAGAAGCATCGGTTAGTCCATTGTAAAAGATATCAAGTATTTCATTTTTCTTGAGAGGATGATCAGGCAAAGAATTAAGTAATCGGAGAAGCCTCCCCCAAGCTCGTGGGAGACTCTCTTCTTCAATTTGCACAAAATTATATATTTCCCTTAAGGCAGCTTTTTCTTATGAGCGGGGAAATATTTAGCAGAGAAATAATAAATCATATCCTGGGGACTACGCACACAACCAGGATCAAGAGAATTAAACCATGTTTTAGCATCACTTTTAATGAGAACGGAAATAACTTAAGGATATAGTAGTAACAATTTTTTCCTCATCAGTGAATAGGGTGGCTATATCATTCAATTTAGTAAGATGTGCCATAATAGTTTCAGATTCACAGCCGCAAAACGGATCAGAGTCAACCAAAGTAATTATCTCAGGATCGACGAAGAAATCATAATCCTTATCAGAAATACAGATAGGTGAAGTAGCAAAAGCATGGTCATATTTCATTCTAGCATTCAAAGATTTTTCTTTCAGCTTAGCTAATAGTTTCTTAAGATCATATCTATCTTTGCAAGCTAACATATATATCTAGCAGTTTCTTCATCCATAACATAACCCTAGCAAGATAACAGATCTCTAACAGATCTATCTTTGCAAGCTAACAGATCTCTAGCAGTTTCTTAAGATAGGAACATCAGGAAATTCATATCTAGGGGGAGAATCTTCATCACCACTTTCATCAATATTATCAGTTTCAATAATTTCATTCTCTCTAGCCCTAGCAAGTTGTTCATCAAGAAATTCATCTAATGGCATAGTGTTATCAAGCATAGAAGTAGTTTCATCATAAGTATCATGCAAAGTAGAAGTGGCATCATCAATAACACACGACCTATCAGAATCAATAGCAGGAGTAGGTGTCGCAAGTTTGCTAGAAATAGAAGGTGAATCAAGTGCAGAGCTAGATGGCAGTTCCTTACCTCCCCTCATAGTTGAGGGAAAAAATATTGGTTCTTTCATCTTTCAAGTTCCTCATAGTGATCAAGAGATATAAATCCCAAGTGACTCAAAGAATAAATCTATGCTCCCCGGCAACGGTGCCAGAAAATAGTCTTGATAACCCACAAGTATAGGGGATCGCAACAGTTTTCGAGGGTAGAGTATTCAACCCAAATTTATTGATTCGACACAAGGAGAGCCAACGAATATTCTCAAGTATTAACAATTGAGTTGTCAATTGAACCGCACCTGAAAGACTTAATATCTGCGGCAAAGTATTTAGTAGCAAAGTAATATGGAAGTAGCGGTAACGGTGGCAAAAGTAACAGTAGTAGTTTTTGTAGTGATTTCAATAGTGGCAAAGGAAAAGTAACTAAGCAAAGATCAATATGTGAAAATCTTATAGGCAATGGATCGGTGATGGATAATTATGTCGGATGCGATTCCTCATGCAACAGTTATAACATAGGGTGAAACAGAACTAGCTCCAGTTCATCAATGTAATGTAGGCATGTATTCCGAATATAGTCATACGTGCTTATGGAATAGAACTTGCATGACATATTTTGTCCTACCCTCCCATGGCAGTGGGGTCCTATTGTAAACTAATGGATATTAAGGTCTCCTTTTAATAAAGTACCGGACCAAAGCATTAACACTTAGTGAATACATGAACTCCTCAAACTACAGTCATCACCAGGAGTGGTCTTGATTATTGTCACTTCGGGGTTACCGGATCATAACACATAGTAGGTGACTATTGACTTGCAAAATAGGATCAAGAACTCACATATATTCATGGAAACATAATAGGTTCAGATCTGAAATCATGGCACTCGGGCCCTAGTGACAAGCATTAAGCATAGCAAAGTCATAGCAACACCATTCTTAGAACATAATGGATACTAGGGATCAAACCCTACCAAAACTAACTCGATTACATGGTAAATCTCATCCAACCCATCACCGTCTAGCAAGCCTATGATGGAATCACGCACGGTGGCGAGCATCATGAAATTGGTGATGGAGGAAGGTTGATGATGACGATGGCGATGGATTCCCGTCTCCGGAGCCCCGAACGGACTCCAGATCAGCCCTCCCTGAGAGAGATTAGGGCTTGGCGGCGGCTCCGTATCATAAAACGCGATGAATCCTTCTCTCTGATTTTTTTCTCCCTGAACGTGAATATATAGAGTTGGAGTTGACGTCGGTGGAGCCTCAGGGGGCCCATGAGGCAGGGGGCGTGCCCTAGGGGCGTGGGTGCGCCCTACACCCTCGTGGATAGGGTGTGGCCCCCTGGTGTTGATTCTTTCGCCAATATTTTTTATTTATTCCAAAACATGTCTCCGTTGATTTTCAGGTCATTCCGAGAACTTTTATTTCTGCACAAAAATAACACCATGGCAATTCTGTTGAAAACAGCGTCAGTCCGGGTTAGTTCCATTCAAATCATGCAAGTTAGAGTCCAAAACAAGGTCAAAAGTGTTTGGAAAAGTAGATACGATGGAGACGTATTAGTAACTCAGCTGGCAAACTCGAGAATCTTAACAGGTTTCTCCTCATAAGTTAGGTCACTCTCCAACTGAATAGCTTCCAGGGGCACTGTATCTCTCAGAGGAATATCGGCCATCTCTGCATGGCACTTCTTTAACTGAGAACCGTTAAATACATCATGAACTCCTAACAATCCTTCGGGTAACTCCAACTTGTAGGCAACTTCTCCCATACGGTCCAAAACTCGGTATGGTCCTATAAATCTTGGGGCTAACTTTCCTTTAACTCCAAATCGTTTAACTCCTCAAAGTGGTGACACGCGGAGATATGCTCTGTCTCCGACTTCATAGGCTACCTCCTTGCATTTAGTGTCAGCATAACTCTTCTGCTTGGACTGAGCTACCTTCAGTCTATCACGAATCAACTTAACCTTCTCTTCAGACTCTCTGATTAAATCTGGTCCGAACAATTGACGGTCTCCAACTTCATCCCACATCAAGGGTGTCCCGCACCTCCTTCCATACAAAGCTTCAAAAGGGGCCATCTTCAAACTAGCCTAGTAGATGTTGTTATATGAGAACTCTGCGTAAGGCAAATTATCATCCCAACTAGATCCATAATCTAGCACACAAGCTCTCAACATGTCCTCCAGAATCTGATTAACTCTCTCGGTCTATCCATCTGTCTGTGGATGAAAAGCTGTACTGAACTCTATCCTGGTACCCAAAGTATGGTGTAACTGATTCCAAAACTTCAAGGTAAACTGTGTTCCTCTATCTAATACGATGGTCCTTGGAACTCCATGCAGACATAGGATCCTGGTCATATATATCTTGGCCAACTTTGCGCTCATATAAGTGGTTTTCATGGGGATAAAGTGAGCCACTTTGGTCAAGCGATCTACTACTACCCAGATGGAGTCCTAGACTAATCGTGTCCTGGGTAATCCGGTGATGAAATCCATTCCAAGCTTATCCCACTTCCATTCGGGTACTGGCATAGGCTGAAGTAATCCTGCTAGCTTCTGGTGCTCTGCCTTAACTCTCTGACATACGTCACATACTGCAACATACTCGGCAATATCCTTCTTCATACCTGTCCACCAGAAATGTTCCTTCAAATCCAAATATATCTTGGTGTTTCCTAGGTGAATCGAGTATGGTGAATCATGAGCCTCCTGAAGTATTAACTTCCTGATGTATGGGTCATTGGGCACATAAATACGGTCCTCAAACCATAAAGTTTCATGCTCATCCTCACAAAAACCTTTGGCCTTTCCTTTACTCATCCTTTCCTTTATCTCCGCAATCTCCTTATCAATCTTTTGGGCTTCTGGAATCTTTCCCAACAATGTGGACTGAACCTCCAATGCTGCTACAAAACCTCTTGGAACTATCTCCATTCGAAGTTCTCCGAGATCGTCGGCTAACTCCTGCGGTAATCCTCTGGCTGCGAGAGTATTTACATAACTCTTGCGGATCAATGCGTTTGCTACAACATTGGACTTTCCTGGATGATAATGCAGCTTCATATCATTATCCTTTATGAGCTCCAACCATCTCCTCTGCCTGAGATTCAACTCCTTCTGTGTGAAGATATACTTCAAACTCTTATGATCCGTGTATACATCACAACGGTTTCCAATAAGAAAATGTCTCCAGGTCTTGAGCACATGCACTACGGCTGCTAACTCTAAATCATGCGTGGCATAATTCAACTCATGAGGTCGAAGCTGACGGTAGGCATGTGAGAAAACTCTTCCGTCTTGCATAAGTACACCTCCAAGTCCCGGGCGAGAAGCGTCGCAATATACTTGGAAATCCTTGCGTATATCCAGACGAATTAGCACTGGGGCTATAACTAAACGTTTCTTCAACTCCTGAAAACTGGCCTCACATTCTTCGGTCCATTTGAACTTGGTGTCCTTCTTCAATAACTCTGTCATGGGCTTCGCAATCTTGGAAAAATTCTCAATGAATCTCCGGTAATATCCCGCGAGTCCAAGAAAACTGTGTATCTCTCCAACTGAGGTGGGTGCCAACCACTCAGTGACAGACTGAACCTTGGTAGGGTCTACTGCTATACATTCTCCAGATATAACATGTCCGGGAAATCCAACTTCTTTCAACCAAAACTCACATTTGCTAAACTTGGCGTATAGCTGATGTTCCCTGAGCTGCTCGAGAACTAAGAGCAAATGTTCCTTGCGTTCTTCTTCATTCTTCGTGTACACCAATACATCATCAATGAACACCACAACAACCTTATCCAAGAACTCCATGAACACCTTATTCATCATACTCATAAAATAGGCAGGGGCGTTAGTCAATCCAAAAGACATGACCGTGTACTCATATAGCCCATACCTTGTGGCAAAACCTATCTTTGGTATATCTTGTTCTCGGATCTTCAACTGGTGGTATCCCGATCGAAGATCGATCTTGGAGAATACTTTACCTCCCTACAGCTAGTCAAACAAATTGTTGATCATCCGTAGTGGGTATTTGTTCTTGATCGTCACCTCATTCAGTGCACGATAATCAACAACCATTCTCAAGGATCCATCCTTCTTCCCAACTAAGAGGACTGGGGCTCCCCATGGTGATGAACATGGTCGGATATAACCTTCCTCCAATAAATCCTTAATCTGCTTCTTAATTACCTCTAGATCATTTGCGGGCATCCAATACGGTCTCTTCGATATTGGTCTGGTGCCTGGTAACAACTCTATCAGAAATTCTATGTATTGATCTGGTGGCATCCCTAGTAATTCCTCTGGAAATACATCAGGATAATCCTTCACAACTAGCACTTCCTCCTGAAAAACTCCCGAGAGTTAATTTACTTGAGTCCTCCTTGGCGTATGCCTAGACACATACTTTATCCGTTTACCGCCTGGGGTAGTGAGGAGAATTGACATACTAGCACAATCGATATTTCCTCCATACATCGATAACCAATCTATGCCTAGTATCACATCCAATCCTTGTGACTCCAAAATTATTAGGTCGGAGGGGAAAACATGCCTGCCTATGGTCAATGGCAACTGAAAACATCCTCTGCTAGCCATATACTCCTCTACAGGTGAGCTTACTAACCTAGGTGTCTTAAGGGCTACAGTGGGTAACTTAAAATTATCCACAAATCCCCTGGATATGTATGAATGTGATGAACCAGTGTCAAAAAGGACAATAGTAGTAAATGACTTAATCAAAAACTTACCAATAACAGCATCGGGCCGCTCTTCAACTTCCTCCATGTTGACGTGGTTCACCTGCCCTCTGGTGAAAGGGTTGGGCTTCTTCCTAGAGCTTCCATTTCCGTTCCCATTCTTTATCTCAGGACATTCATTGGCGTAATGTCCAATATTCCCACACTTGAAACAGGTAACATGACTCGGATCCTTCTTGGTAGGTGTTGTTGGGTTTCAACGGCTCTAACTGCTGCTTCCTCCATTCCCATTCCCGTTCCCATTCTTAGGGCCACTGTGATTATGTGAACTTCCTCCATTGTGAGAATGGCCTCCATGGTTATGATGGGTGTGTCCTCCCAAGTTCGGAGTGAAACGAGGCTTCTGCTGAGCTCCAAAGTTGTACTTCCCCTGTCCATACTTCCGTTTGCGATTCTCAATCTGTTGTTTCTTGCCTTCAATCATAAGAGCCCTTTCTACCAGCTCCTGATAGTTGGCGAATGTTGCCACCATCAATCGCATACTCAGCTCGTCATTTAGCCCCTCCATAAACTTCTCCTGCTTCGCGGCATCTGTGGCCACATCATCTGGGGCATAGCGAGCTAACTTGCTGAACTCATCCACGTACTACGCCATAGTACGGTTTCCCTGGTGCTAGTTGTGAAACTCACGCTTCTTCATACTCATGGCTCTGGGTGAGACATGTGTAGTGCGGAATGCTTGCTGAAACTGATCCTAAGTGACATTGGCCATAGGGAAAGTGACTGTGTAATTCTCCCACCATGAGGCTGCGGGTCCATCCAGTTGATGTGCGGAAAAACGCACCTTCTTAGCATCTGTGCAACCTGCGGTGGTCAGCTCCCTTCCAATATTTCGAAGCCATTCATCATCAACAATCGGCTCGGTGCTACTAGAGAACACCGGTGCATTCAACCTTAGAAAATGGGCTAAGTTGTCGATCGGAGGTGGCGGCGGTGGGTTGTTGTTGTTGTTGTTGTTGTCTTGGTTCTGTACTAGCAACTGCATCAAGGCATTCTGCTGTTGGATCAATTGAGTGATCTTTGGTGGGAAGGCAAATGCGGGGTCACGTCTCAGAGGCATCTGATAGGTTTAGAGGGGTGACAACAGACAGTGAGGTCTAAAGAGAAATCACTACCCATATGCACATGAGACAAACACATTCATCTCACACCACTCAATTCAAACAAGATCATACAATCGATCTAAGCTACCGTTACAAAATGCTCGGACTATTACTCTATACATGGAAGAATACTAATGATAATATGGTGGTCGACTAGAAATTTTGTTCGGTGGAAGACTCCATGATATCTGCTCCAGCTTTGTCTTCATAATCATCATCACTGTCGGGGTCGGAGTCTCTATCTTCTAGAATGATGTAGTCTTCAAAACGGATGTCCTCTTCAGGTTCGAAATCTCCCATGAATATTCCTAGCTTCTTCTTCAGGTCTTCATTCTTCTCCAGTAGTACAAAAACTTCCTCTTCATACCCATCACGCGTAGACTTGAGTTCCTCTGCTAGCTCCATGTTCTGGGTCATCACCTTCTTCATTTCTACCATATTGGCGCATATTTGGTTCTCTTGACGACGTATGTGCTGATTTAACTCCTGTATGTAGGCTGCAATGGATTTATCCCTCTGTCAACGACCTAGCGCACCTTACTCTTCGTCTGAAAATTCTGCAACATGATACGTTGTAGCCGTGTAGGTCAACCCATGGAATATGCTAGCAAGATAACACTATAGAGCAATGAACAAAATAACAGCTATCACTACATGCATATATGGCTGGTGGAGGCTCTATGTTTATCATTTGCATAAAGCTAGTTTTTCCCTACAACAAAGGAATATGTTTTATTAACTACAAAGTTTGTTGAAATTATTGAGAAGGTAACCCCAACTCAATCCTAAAATGAAAATTAATAACTCGACAAAATTCATTAAGTAAAGTGATGAGATCAACACAATAATTCAAGTACCAGATACTCAAGATGTCCATAACCGGGGACACGGCTAACCATGATTAGTTTATACACTTTGCAGAGGTTTGCTCACTTTTCCCCACAAGACATGATCTCCTCCATTTTATTTCTCGCACTGCATGAAGTTTGAGAAACGGATGATCGAGACACAGTCTTTCCAAGGAGGCCCCTTAACTGATAGACATGCCTGTACACCTACAATCCTCTACATCTGCTAGCCCATCATGGAAAGGATTCCCACAACTTACTCAAGTATGTCAGAGCCCACAATGGCTTGTGGCTGCACACGGAAGTTTCTAGCATGAATAATCTTATGACCCCTATGAGCCTGGGTGGCATTCCATAGGATGATCACACGGGTTCCCCGGAATCTCCTAGGACAACACTGGTATATCCCCAGGTGCACACTACCAATCCACCTAGATGTGTATTAGAGTAGCCACCTTAAGTTAACCCTTAGATATAAATAACTCTCACATCTTTCATGAATCTCACAAACCAATCCATGTCTACGATCATAGCATAGCAGTATAAGCATAACATAGTAACACCCAGGGTTTGAACATAAGACAATAGGTTCCTACCCCATCAACTACTTCCCAATACCCACATGTTAACAAATCCTACTCATGCAATGTTTGAGGGTTGAAACTAATGCATAAAAACTGGGTAATAAAGAGATATGATCAAAGTGTTACTTGCCTTGCTGACGATCGGAAAACCCTAGAGATTTGTAGTAGCAAGCCTCGCACTCCAGAAACTCTATCGTGAACAAACAATAGCATATAAGCACTCAAGCATATGAAGCAAAGGTAAAACCAAAAGAAAAGATCTAAACTGAAAGTTCAAGTGAAGAGCTTCGATTTGCAAAAAGAATCAATCGAATCGGAGCTACAAAACTCAAACTACGATCAAAAGAAGTTCAAATTCAAATCTGCTTGAATCCAAATTTTAAATTTTCAAAATCATGTTCAAGTTGATTATCTGGACAGAGGGGATCAAGACGAAGATTTTGGCGCTGGTTTCACTGGATTTGTACAAGCGGTCAAAAAGTAATAAGGGTTTGAAGATCAGGGACTAATCTGTAAGAAAAATATTCGTGGATAGGTCCTTGGCCAAAAATAAACAGAAAAGGAAAAAAAATCTATGGACGAACGTCCTTTAACAGAAACTAACAAGCCAATTCGTTTGTTAATAGAGAAAATCGGGTGAACGTTCGCTAATTAACGAACCCTAAAAATAAAACCGATTTAAACGAAATAAACCGAGTTTTAAAAAATCGAACTAAACCGAGAAAAAACCAAATCGTTTTATACCGGTTCGGCACTGGCGGATCGGATCCACGGCGGCTCCAGCGGCGTGCGGCGACGGCAGCGGCAGCAACTAGCGACAGCGGCGGCGGCTTGCTTGGGCGGCGACGGCAGCGAGCGGCGCGAGCAGCGAGTAGCGGCGTGGCGGCTCGGCAGCGGCGGCGGCTGAGGCGGCTGACGGCTCAGCTTGGTGGGAGGAGAGGGCCCGGCGCCTCATCTTATAAAGCCTGGGGGCGGCGACTTGGGGCAGGGGGCGGCCTCAGGAGGCGGACTCCCGGTCGGTCACAGCGGCGCCACGGTCCTAGTTCAGCGGCGGGAGAGTTTTGTTAATATAATTTCGCCGAAAAATAAATATCCTAAAATAAAATAAATAAAAATCCTAAAATCCCAAAAATAATTTTCATGGTCCTCTCCTAATAATTAGGACAACATGAACATTTTTCTGGGCTAAAATGCAGTTTTTAAAATGCAAGTTTTTCCTAATTTAACCGAATAAAATCTCAAATAAAAGAAACATTTTTATTTAAAATTAAATTTCCATTATTTCCTCTGTTTTGAAGAAGTCATATTTTCTTCTCTCATTATTTTATTTATTTCGAAATAATTGGAAAAATAATTCAAATAAAGAAATCACCTTGATCCAATTTACTAATTTTGAGAATTGAATAATGGAATTTTATGAAAACCTTAAACTCTCTCAAATGATCCTTGAGTTGCTTAAGGTCTCTAGGATCAAAATGTCCAAATAAAACAAATTCAAAATGCAGGAATCATGGATGCATACGATGACCTAATGATTAACATCCAAATTGAAAATTGGGATGTTACAGAGATGTATCAAGCAACCCCACGCTTAATTCTTGCTCGTCCTCGAGTAGGTAAATGATAAAACAGAATTTTAATGTGGAATGGTACCTAACATATTTATCAATGTGATTTTTCTTATTGTGACATGAATATTCAGATCCCTAAGATTCAAAACAAAAGTTTAATATCGACATAAAAACAATAATACTTCAAGCATACTAATAAATCAATCATGTCTTCCCAAATATCATGGCTAAACAAAGTTATACCTACAAAATCATATAATCTTGTCATGCTCTATCTTCATCACACAAAGTATTTATCATGCACAACCCTGATGGCAAGCCCAACAATTGTTTCATACTTTTAATGTTCTCAAGGCTTTTCAACTTTCATGCAATACATGAGCGTGAGCCATGGATATGGCACTATAGGTGGACTAGAGTTTGGTGCAGGTTGTGAGGAGAAGACAAAAAGGGAGAAAGTCTCATATCAACTAGGCAAACGAATGGGCTATGGAGATGCCCATGAATTGATATTGATGCAACTGAGTAGGATTGCCATGCAATGGATGCACTAGAGCAATAAGTGTATGAAAGGTCAAATGAAAACTAAGTGGGTGTGCGTACAACTTGCTTGCTCACGAAGACCTAGGGCAATTTGAGGAAGCCCATCATTGGAATATACAAGCCAAGTTCTATAATGAAAAATTCCCACTAGTATATGAAAGTGATAAAATAGGAGACTCTCTATCATGAAGAACATGGTGCTATTTTCGAACCACAAGTGTGGCAACAGGATAGTTACATTGTCCCTTCTCATTTTCTCTCATTTTTTTCTTTTTTTCTTTTCGGCTCTTGGCCTCTATTTTTTATTTTATTTTATTTTTTGTCCAGAGTCTCATCCCGACTTGTGGGGGAATCATAGCCTCCGTCATTCTTTCCTCACATGGGACAATGCTCTAGTAATGATGATGACCACACTTTTATTTACTTACAACTCAAGAATTGCAACTCGATACTAGAACAAAGATATGACTCTATATGAATGCCTCTAGCGGTGTACCAGGATGTGCAATGATCTAGCGTGACATGCATAAAAAATATGAACGATGGCCAAGCCACAAATACTATGTCAACTATATGATCACGCAAAGCAATATGACAATAATGGTATGTGTCATAATAAATGGAACGGTGGAAGTTGCATGGCAATATATGTCGAAATGGCTATGGAAATGCCATAATAGGTAGGTATGGTGGTTTTTTTGAGGAAGGGTATATGGTGTGTTTAATGCACCGGCGAAAGTTGTGCGGTACTAGTGACACTAGCTACCAATGGTGGAAGGGTCAGAGTGCGTATAATCCAGGGACTCAACATTAGTCATAAAGAACTCACATACTTACTACAAAAATTTATTAGCCATCGAAGCAAAGTACTAATATGCATGCTCCTAGCTAGGGGATAGATTGGTAGGAAATGATCATTGCTCGTCCTCGACCGCCACTCATAAGGAAGATAATAAAAAATAAATCATGCTCTATACATGCATAATGATAGACTAACATGCAAGCTTCAGGAATCAGAAACCTTAACACAAGTATTTCTACTAATCCACAATTACTCTCTAGCATGACTCTAATATCACCATCTTTATATCTCAAAACAAATGCAAGGAATCAAACTTCTCATATATTCAGTGCTCTTTATGGAAGTTTTTATTGTATCCTTCTTGGATACCCATCAAATTAGGACCAAATTGATAACCTAAGAAAATTGCCATACAATTTTTAAGACTCTCAAAATAATATAAGTGAAGCATGAGAGTTCATCAATTTCTATAAAATAAAACCACGTCCGTTCTCTAAATAGACATAAGTGAAGCACTAGAGCAACTACTTAGCTCAAAATATATAAGTGAAGCACATACACTATTCTAATAAATTCATGATTAATGTGTGTCCCTCTCAAAAGGTGTGTACAGCAAGCATGATTGTGGCAAACTAAAGAGAAAAGACTCATATAATACAACACGCTCCAAGAAAAATACATATCATGTGGTGAATAAAAATATAGCCTCAAGTAAATTTATCGCTGGATTAAAGAAAAAAGAGGGGATGCCATCCGAGACATCCCCAAGCCAAGTGTCGGTGCACCAAACCCCGGGTCTGTTGCCCAGACTGTGCACAGGCATGGGACCAAGATCGAAGAACCAGCCCAAGTCAAAGTACAAGAGACCAAGAGATTAGAAGGACCAACATGCAGATCATAGGGACCATGACCAAGCCAAAAAAGCAAGGTATCGTCAAGAGAAGGGCCTCCCTTGTCGGGCAAGCGAGCCCGGCAAGGGGCAAGTCCACACTTAGAAGCAGACAACCAAGGCGTCCCGGCAGGGCCTGCCGGGACACACGGAGGCAAAACGACCTCACCAACCACTCCACCACGACCCACGTCGTCGATCAGTGCGGTGTCAAGCCACAGAATGATTAAGTAGCAGCCATTCACCACATGGCAGTTGATACGTCTCCAACGTATCTACTTTTCCTAGCGCTTTTCCTCTTGTCTTGGACTCTAATTTGCATGATTTGAATGAAACTAACCCCGGACTGACGTTGTTTTCAGCAGAACTGCTATGGTGTTGGTTTTGTGCAGAAATAAAAGTTCTCGGAATGGAACGAAACTTTGCAAGGATTTTTTATATAATAAAAGAGATTTTCTGGAGCCAAGACCACCGAAGAGGGGCCCCTGGGTGGGCACAACCCACCATGGCGCGCCCCCTCTCTTGGCGCGCCCAGGTGGGTTGTCCCCACCTAGTGGCCCCGCAGACCCTGAAACCGACTCTATAAAATACTATTTTCAAAGAAAAAAAATCAGGGAGAAAGAATTATCGCGATCCAGGAGACGGAGCCAGATCTAGAGTCCGTTTGGGGCTCCGGAGAGGGGGGTCTTCGTTCTTTGTCATCACCAACCCTTCTCCATCGCCAAATCCATGATGCTCCCCACCAGGAGTGAGTAATTCCTTTGTAGGCTCGCTGGTCGGTGAGGAGTTGGATGAGATTCATCATGTAATCAAGTTAGTTTTGTTAGGGGTTTATCCCTAGTATCCACTATGTTCTAAGATTGATGTTGCTATGACTTTGCCATGCTTAATGCTTCTCACTTTGGGCCCGGGTGCCATGATTTCAGATCTGAACCGTTTATGTTATCACCAATATATCCATGTTCTAGATCCGATCTAGCAAGTTATAGTCACCTACTACGTATTATGATCCGGCAACCCTGGAGTGACAATGATGTAGAGCATCCTATGGACATCACCATGTCAAGAGTCCATTTGGCAAGTGACACGTGCCACATCTACTTCATACATACAAAGGTGAATCATCTCCTTTACACGTGTCCACTTGTACCTTTCAAGGATAATATACAACTTGACCCCTCTCTCATGTGCATACATAGGTGTGAGCGGAGCTACACATTCATCGAGGAGGAGTCCAAGAAGAAGAGAACATCTACACCATACAAGAGGGAAGTCTGGAAGCAGAGAAGGAAGCGTCAAGAAGTAGGCAGCAGCTCCCAGGCGACCCCGTGCGCACGGGCCCCTCCGACCCCGTGCCCACGGGCCTCCCAGGCTAACGGTCCTGAAGACCCCATGCGCACGGGCGTGTACCGTGCCCATGGGACCCCCCTGACCATGGGCCTCCCAGACCCCGTGCGCACGGGCTTATGTGTCAGGTATCTGGATACCCCGTGCGCACGGGATCCACTTGCCCCGTGCACACGGGGCCCCCTGTGCGTGGTTGTCGGGCTTGGCCCTTGTATCCCCATCTCGTCCCTACTTACCCCTTCATCCCTTGGACCCATATATACTTCCCTTCCTCCTCCATTTAGACTTAGCTAAGAATAGATCTAGATATTAGAGCTTAGCTCATTTACCTCCCCTTGTGGGATTCCTCTTGAGAGAGAAGACTCCATTGGAGTACTGGACCTCCATTGGAGAAGATCCCTAGTGGATAAATCCCCCATCTAGGGAAGGATCTATCTAGATCATCAAGCCCTCATCTCCTTCATAGGATTTGGGATGAACTCTACCATGTATCTTGTTTCTGTTTGATTGTTCATGTACCTTGTGGATCTTGGGTGTTTGTTGGTCTAGTGGATGTGTGATTGGACTTGTTCTTGACTGTACCTCTTGTTTTCTCTCTTGTGTTCATCTTGTTATTAGGGATTCCCCCTCCAATTCGTGAAAGATCTCCACTTAGGGTTCCACCCTACAAAATCTTGGTAGCAGAGACATGGTTTCTCACGAAATTGGAGCCCCCCTTCTTAGTTTTCTAGCCTTATTTTGCTTGTTCTTGCCCAATTTCGAAAATCCCCACAAAAAGAGCAATACAATTTTTTTTGTGATTTGAAGTTTCTTGTGAGTTTTTGTTGATTTTGATCCGTGGATCTGATGTATAGAAAGTAGATCTACCCCCTCTTGCATCCCCATACCCAAAATTTTCTACTATATGGAGTCTTTCGTCGAGAAAAAAAATCATAAGCAAGCTTTCGGGACGAGACTCCGTCGCCATGAGGCGGAACCTTGGCGGAACCAATCTAGGGCTCCGACAGAGCTGTTCTGTCGGGGACACTTCCCTCCGGGAGGGCGAAATCATCACCATCGTCATCACCAACGATCCTCTCATCGGGAGGGGGTCAATCTCCATCAACATCTTCACCAGCACCATCTCATCTCAAACCCTAGTTCATATCTTGTATCCAATCTTTGTATCCAACCCTCAGATTGGTACCTGTGGGTTGCTAGTAGTGTTGATTACTCCTTGTAGTTGATGCTAGTTGGTTTACTTGGTGGAAGATCATATGTTCAGATCCATTATGCATATTAATACCCCTCTGATTATGAACATGAATATGCTTTGTGAGTAGTTATGTTTGTTCCTGAGGACATGGGAGAAGTCTTGCTATTAGCACTACTAGGAAAAGGGCTAGTAATGGCGCACCATTTTTGCCCACTAATGGCGCACTGCTGGTGCGCTACTAATGGCGCACCAAGCAGTGTGCCATTAGTATAGAACACCATGCGCCATTAGTATGCCTCTCAGGGGGCCATATTTAACCATGTGCTTTGGCATACTAATGGCGCACTTTTGGGTGATGCGCCATTAGTGTGATTATAACAGTCCGCCATTAGTGTCTTGTGTGGTGCGCCACTAGTATGAATATTAGGAAATTTTTTTTCATTTCTGATATTTTCACAGGTTAAAAAATATTAGAGATAACATACAACACAGATCTGCTTAGCTTACATACAGGGGGCCATATGTAACGATGTTACCTGCGTCCACCAGATCATATCCAACACACAAGTTTCATCATATATACATACATAGACAACACATAGTTCCATCGTTACATATTACAAAAGTTTCACAATGTTCATTCAACACCGTTATCCATCAATTCACAAAAGTTTCACATTGATACAAAATAAAAACACAAATGGAAAATAAGCACTCCATCCATGCAAGCTTTCGTGAATTAAATCAAATTTGCAAAATGATAAAAAAGAAGTTAGAAGAAGAGGAAGAAGAAGAGAAGAAGAAGAAGACTAGAAGAAGAATAAGAAGAAGAATAAGAAGAAGACTATAAGCTTATTATGTAAACTTGATCATTTTGTGCTAACATAAGTAATTTTGGAGCTAACCTATGGGAAACTAAGCATATAAGCTCTAAGTTCACATATTAGAGCCAACTTAAGTAAAATGAAGCTAACCTATGTCATTTTGGTTAAGAAGAAGAATAAGAAGAAGACTATAAGCTTATTATGTAAACTTGATCATTTTGTGCTAACATAAGTAATTTTGGAGCTAACCTATAGGAAACTAAGCATATAAGCTCTAAGTTAGCATATTAGAGCCAACTTAGGTAAAATGAAGCTAACATATGTCATTTTGGATAAGAAGAAAAATAAGAAGAAGACTATAAGCTTATTATGTAAACTTGATCATTTTGTGCTAACATAAGTAATTTTGGAGCTAACCTATAGGAAACTAAGCATATTAGAGATAAATAGGTAACTAAGTATATATATATATATATCATTTTGGAGATCTGACATACCTGACATAGCTCAGTTCTCATTGTTCTTCTCCTTCTCCTTCCTCAGCTTGATGCGCCAAGAGCGGCGAGGCGGTGGAGGCAGTGGAGGCAGCTGTGAGATGTAGTCTTCTATCACAATTGGCGTGGTCATGTCGCCCAGCTGTGGGATCGCCGGCGCCACCACTGGTGCGTGGTAATTGTCAGGCAGCACTACCATCGCGAGGCCACCCTCAGCCACCACCATCTCTTGCCCATGGTCAGCCACCACCATCTCTTGCCCACGGTCAGCCACCACCATCTCTTGCACCTGGTCAGCCACCACCATCTCTTGCCCTTGGTCAGCCACCACTAGCGCTAGGTCATCCTCAGCCTGATGCCCATCGTCATCCTGCAGCTCCACATCCCCACTCTGCTCCTCTTCTCCCCCACTCCAGCCCGGATCATCCTTCTTGTTGTCTTCGCTGCTGCCAGAATCGCTGCTGCTTTCGCTAAGGCCAGAATTGCTGTTGCTTTTGCTACAGCCATAATCGCTGCTGCTTTGGCTGTAGCCAGTGTCGCTGCTGCTGCTCCCATTGCCTGTCCAAATGCAACAATGACCTTTAACAATCGATGTGAGACAAAGCCAAATATGGAGGAATAAGAAGAGGCAGAACGCACTGGCATCTTCGTCTTCAGCGTAGCGAATGCGACACATAGTCTTGTTGAAAACCTTCACGATGAGCATTGTGGCGTCATCGTCGTACCTCAAGAGAAGAAAGTACCCGGTCCGCAGGTCGTAGGCACTGCAGAACTTCTCCCAGCCACGGCACAGGTACATGTGGCCCTCCTCGATCACCAACTCCACGTCCCACAACCTGTGAACCTCGCTGCCGGCCTGTCGGAGCTTCACATTATCTGGCGGATCTTCACCCAACATCTTCATAAAAGCGTCAGGCAGCCTCTGCAATTTGGGACAAGGAGTGGTGTAGCAAACAACAGAGTTATCATAATGAGATGGGTGAAGGGGAGATCTCTCGTTTTATATACCTACCTCGTGGCTGATATTGAAGAAGAAAGTATGATAGTGAAGAACTCGAAAGCATCCAACTAGTAGTCCGGTGAGGCAGTGCGGCGGTGGCTGATTCCCCCCATCTCTGATAAGCAGCAGAAGAGACCAATTAGTACCCTTACAACATTATAGCTGCATAAATTTTGAGCAGAAGATAATCAACATTAGTCGCAAGTACCCCATATGTCCTATTTTTAGCAAAGTCATGCTAAAATCACGGAAAATTTCAGCATGACCTTTGCTGAAAATAGGACATGGAGTACCCGAATTTGCCGGAACGGAAGTTAATCGACATTCCGGCAAACTCAAGGGCCTCTCGGGGACAAAAACCAGCAAACTAGCAAGATGATCATCATCTTTGCAAGTCATTACTTGTCAAATACAGAAGAAGGAACAATTTATTTGTGACATAGTTGGCCCATACAGAAGAAGCAACACCCTACACTAGCCTAAAAACAAGTGAAGTTTCACCCATATAAGAACAACTTTATAACATCAGAGAAGTTGCTATATTTTTTCTACTGCTAGGAAGAACATCACTCATTGGAAATGAAAATCTCAGTACCAGCATTTTGAACTTTGAAATGAAATACAGTAGTAGTATTAGTAGTATATGGAGTAGTATCTTGTCTAGTAGTAGTATTAGTTGTATATGGAGTAGCAAGTTTTGCCTCAGAGACAGCAAAAGCTATGTTTTTTCTCAATTCAGATAGCTAAGTGGAAAACCACGTCAAGTTCTGATAATCCACCTAATCTAATGAAATATGAACTCAACCTGTGTAACACCCTCGATGCGACTATATCTCCCATGTGTCGAGGCACGACTTAGAAGCATAATCGCATTGAAGGCATATGTCGCAAGTTAGGCAATCTTCACAACATCCCATGTAATATATATATAATAAAAGGGGAGATAACATAGTTGGCTTACACTCGCCACGTCAATCAAGTACATAAATAACATTACATCATCCAAACACTCATGGCCCGACTACGGCGCCAAAATAAAAGATAACCCAACATGCAACACGGTCCCGATCACCCCCAACTGGGCACCACTACTGATCATCAGGAAAGGAAACATAGTAACGTTGAGAGTCCTCGTCGAACTCCCACTTGAGCTCGAGCGCGTCACCTGGAGCAGAAACATCAGGCCCTGCATCTGGTGTAATAGTAATCTGTGAGCCACAGGGACTCAGCAATCTCGCACCCTCGCGATCAAGACTATTTAAGCTTATAGGTACGACAAGGTAAAATATGTGGAGCTACAGCAAGCGACTAGCAAATATGGTGGCTATCCTGATCGCAAAAGAGAGCGAGAAGAGAAGGCAAAGCGCGAGCGAGAAACTAGAGAGCAACCTGCGCAAGCATTACTCCAACACCGTGTCCACTTCCCGAACTCCGCCGAGAAGAGGCCATCACGGTAACACACTCAGTTGATTCATTTTAATTAAGTTAAGGTTCAAGTTATCTACAACCGGACATTAACAAATTCCCATCTGCCCATAACCGCGGGCACGGCTTTCGAAAGTTCAAATCCATGCAGGGGAGTCCCAACTTAGCCCATGACAAGCTCTCACGGTCAACGAAGGAATAGACCTCCTCCCGAGACGTTCCGATCAGACTCGGTACCTCGGTTCTTCAAGACACTTCGATAGGTTAAAACAAGACCAGCAACACCGCCCGAATGCGCCGACAAATCCCGATAGGAGCTGCACATATCTCTTTCTCAGGGCACACTCAGATTGTCTAAAACTTCCGGTAGGCCAGCCCAGAGTTGCCCCTGGTAGCCACCGGCGGCTGACAGTTGGACCAACACTCAGAGGAGCACTGGCGGGGGGGGTTTAAATAAGATGACCCTCGGGCTCCGGAAACCCAAGGGAAAAAGGGCTAGGTGGCAAATGGTAAAACCAAGGTTGGGCATTGCTGGAAAGCTTTAATCAAGGCGAAACTATCAAGGGGTTCCCATTATAACCCAACCGCGTAAGGAACGCAAAATCCGGGAACATAACACCGATATGACGGAAACTAGGGCGGCAAGAGTGGAACAAAACACTAGGCGAGAGGCCGAGCCTTCCACCCTTTACCAAGTATATAGATGCATTAAGATAACATAATATAATGATATCCAACAAGTAAATAAATGTTCCAACAAGGAACGGTTCTCCAATCTTCAACCTGCAACTAGCAACGCTATAAGAGGGGGCTGAGCAAAGCGGTAACATAGCCAATCAACGGTTTGCTAGGACAAGGTGGGTTAGAGGTTTTGACATGGCAATTTGGGAGGCTTGAAAGCAAGTGGTAGGCATCGTAGCATTGGCATAGCAAAAGAGCGAGCAATCTAGCATAGCAAAGATAGTAGTGATTTCGAGGGTATGATCATCTTGCCTGCAAAGTTGTCAGAGTTGACTGGATCCTCGAAAGCAAACTCAATGGGCTCCTCGTTAGCGAACTCATCTCCCGGCTCTACCCAAACAAGACAAACAAGCAACAAGGACACAATCAACCACGTGCAAGGATCAAACAATATGATGCAAGGATGGTATGCTATGCGGGATGCGATGCGGGATGCATATGCAAGATCTGACAAAGGATGCATGAACCTGGCCTCAACTTGGGAATCCAAGTGTGACACTGAAAAGATGAGATGAAATCGCTTGAAAACGATATAAAGAACGCCGGAATCGAGTTACATTTTGGAAATGGCAAGCAAATTCAAATATGGCCACGTCCTGCGATTTACAGCAAGTAGCCATCTAAATGCAACGAGATGAACATGCTACAGCACCCAAACATGACAACAAAATACATGGCAAGCGATTCCAAGTGTGCCACTGGAAAGATGAGATGAAATCGCTTGATAACGATATGAAGAACGCCGGAATCGGAGTTACGTTTAGGAAATGGCAAGCGATTCAAAAATGACACCGGTCTGCGATTGACATCAAGTAGCCATCTAAATGCAATGAGATGAACGTGCTAGAGCAAACATGGCAATAAAAATACATGTCAGGGATGCATTCAAGATGCTTACCAAAAAGTCTAGCACTGAGCTACGGCCAATTCATCCATTAACAGGTTCAAACAAGCATGGCAAAAATGCATATGGCAAACAGATTTCAGACTTACTGAAATTAACACTTGTCTGGAATTTCAGATCAGGTAGCACTCTTCGGAGCAACAAAACTACATGCTGCAGGAACTGAACATGTCAAAGTAAAACATGGCATGGAGCTACTCGAAGAGATTAACAAAAGTCCCTTAGTGACCTTGAGTCAAAAGGGATCAGAAGATACAATTGCAAGCATGTGAACATGGCAAAAGCATAATCAGTTTTCAGACTTAGTGAAAACTGAGAGCATGCTGAAAATATTCTTCAAGTAGCATGTTACGAGCTTGATGCACTCACTACGGTGCAAGTCATGAAAACTAAGCTTACACCCATAAAGAATACACAAAAATGCAAACTAGACATGGCAGAACCAATAGGCATAGCATGCACGGATCAACTACAAACATCATCGGCAAAATTGCAAACAAGTAGACAATCTGCCCAGATCACAAAGTAGCAAAAGTAGAGCTCGATTGACTCAAGCTAGGATGCTCCATAATTGCAAACAAAGGCATGGATGGATAGAGCACTACAAGATTAACAAAACATCCTTACTGATCATCCTCAAAAGAGGCACGGATCACTAGGAAACAACATGAACATATGGCCATATGAGATAAACAGCTCAAGGACTTAGTGGAAATGCTAAGTCCCTGAAATCAGCATTACTAAGTGCACCACTTTGCAAGCTTGTGCTAGTAACCACACACATCACAAAAATACATGGGTTGCACCTCTGGAAAGATTGGCAAAACCCTTAACAAACATATGTAGAGCTCATGGGCATATCATGCACACAATAATCATGGCAAAAATGACAAATATCTAAATGGAGCAGCAGATCTGACAAATATCTCAAGTAGCACTCTTCTAACAGCATTTCGGGCATCAAGATGAACTCAAATGAAAATGATGCAATGGAATGAAATGATGTGCTCTTTGAGACGAACATTTTGATATGCTATATGACAAAAACGGAGCTAGGGATGCAAAGTTACGGCACGATGAACAGGGCAACATGAGCTAGGGTTTCTAAAAAAATCAACCGGATCTCAGATCTGGATCGGGCGGTTACTATAGCGGCACGCAATCCGAAGTTCGCCGGCCGGACTTGGAGCTCCCCGGAGTGCGAGGACGAGGAGGAGGTCGCCGGGCCAGGCACCGGAGCTCGGAGCGGGCGGCGCGGCGAGCCGGGAGGGCGGCGCGGCGCTGCGGGGGCGTCGGGGCGGCGCGGCGAGCCGGGAGGCAGAGGCGGCGGTCGCCAGCGTCGGGGAGGCACGCCGGCCGGCGAGGGGCGAGTGCGGCGGCGCGGCGGAGGAAGCAGGCGCGGCGCGGGGCGGCTGAGCTCGGGGGGGCCCACGCGGGCTCGGGCGGGCCGGCGCGGCGGCGGCGATGTGGGCGCCCGCTCAGGACACGTGGCAGCCCAGGAGTGGCTGCAGGCGGCGGAGCGGAAGCGTCCGGTCCGTCCGGACGTGTCCGGCGGAGGCGGCGGAGATATTTTTAGGGTTAGGGACGAGGTGGATCCGGAATTTGGAAGGGGTCTATATATAGGCATAGCGGGAGCTAGGAGAGTCCAAATGAGGTGCGGTTTTCGGTCACGCGATCGCGATCGAATTCTCTAGATGATGGAGAGGGTTTTGGTGGGTTTTTGGGCAAATTGGAGCTGTGTTGGGCTGCAACACACACGAGGCCTTTTCGGTCCCTCGGTTAACGTGGAGTATCAAACGAAGTCCAAATGATACGAAACTTGACAGGCGGTCTACCGGTAGTAAACCAAGGCCGCTTGGCAAGTCTCGGTCCAATCCAGAAATTTTTAATCCCCACACACGAAAGAAAGCTAGAAATGACCACCGGAGGAGAACGAAGCGCCGGAATGCAAAACGGACAACGGGGAAAATGGTCGAATGCATGAGACGAACACGTATGCAAATGCAATGCACATGATGACATGATATGAGATGCGTGACAACGATAACAACACACGGAGACAAAGACCCGAACCCGAGAAAATAAATATAACTTAACGCCGGAAACGGCAAGAGTTGGAGTACAAATTGAAAGTTACATCCGGGGTGTTACAACCTGATCATGGTTCATGCCATCAGACACATCAGCACCTCAAGAATGCCATGACAAAAATGAAAAGGACCAAGACAATCACCACACAAGTGATGAAAGCACTAGCGAATCATGTTAAAGCTAACCTCTACTTTTGACCCTCAACTATAACAACCGCATGCAGTACAGAGAAGTGTTGATGCAGGCATCAAACATTATAATGGCTGAATTTGATCTACTCCAATAATTTTCTTAAGTTACATGATTAACAAGCTTGGGCTTAGTAGTAATATTCTGAGAAAATATTTTCTTGAAGCCTGAACAACTGGATTTCCTTTTTAAAAACAGAACCAAAACCATGACACAATCACTTGACAACATCTATTGACTACATTAGATGGATAAATTCCATATGTTGTGGAAGACCACCCTCAAGCAGACTGCTTGTGACCATGGCTCCTAAATGGATAGGCGTTTGGTGAGAAGACTTTGTGGACAACAATATTCAGAAGCATACCTTAAGTAATATTCTTAACTATATCATCATCTTATGAAATATTATAGTGTGGTGGCTGTTCTAGAAAATTCAGCAATATTGTAAACATAACTTTTAGACAAGCTAGAGAAAGAGATGAATGGATGAAAATGACACCCTCACTATTTTAGATTTAATAGAAACCACACAGGAGTTACCATCCCCAAATCTTCTTTTTTATTTATGGTCAAGTAATTGCTGAAATATTTGAAACAGAGGCCACCATTGCACCACCATTCACTGACAAACCATTAGAGCATTGTGAACAAATTCAGAGAAAACTCTCTTTGGCACACAAATTCAGAGCATTGTGAACAACAAAAACAACTGAATGTCCTATCATGACATGGCAACGAACTAACAAAAATTGCGCGTTCTACCAGCACACCATTAGCACAAAATTTTCTCTAATCTTACTGGACACAAAAATTTTCTTCAGTGTGTCTAGTGCATTTTTTCAGTGTGTCCAAATCTTGCAGGTACCAAGTACTCCAATGCACATGGAGTACTAATTATTCATGTTTGCTAGGCACTACTCCCACAATTTTTTGAACCTAATTTAACCTAAATTCGAGAGGGATTTGACCTAAACCTAGCAAAAGAGAGAAGAAGAGGGCATGGCCGGAAGGGAGGAGAGGAGGAAGAGAGGAGAAGAGAGGCAGGGGGGAGGGTTACCTGACCATGATGAGGTGGTGGCCGGAGCGGAGACGGTAGAGGGCGGAGACGACGAGCTTGGGGGAGGCGGGGATAGACGGCGGGGAGGTCGCGAGCCTCCTCTCCTGGTGGACGTGGGGCCTCCTCTCCTGGTGGAACTCGGGGTGGGCCGGCTCCGAGGCGAGGAAGGCGGCGCTCGGGGGGAGGCGGGGCTCGGGGGGAGGCGGCGAAGGGGAGAGGGAGGCGGCGGGGGCGCGTGGGCGCTGCGGCGAGGTTAGGTCGAGTGGGGGAGGGAGAGAGGCCAGAGGGGAACAGGTGGAGTGGGGGAGGGTTAGCAATGGCGCACCTCCCCCTGGTGCACCATAAGTACGACGACAGCAATGGCGCACCACCCCCAGGTGCGCCATTAGTACAAATTTTTTATTACAGTTCGAGCACTCAGGTTATATTCCACCTAACCGTATCCGAAACAGAACACACACACTAGCCCGACTGGTCAGCACGCAGCACACACACTGGGAGGTCCTGGGTTTGATTCCCACGCTCCCCAATTTTTGTTTTTATGCATTTTTTTCTTTGCACATATCTTTTTATGCATGCATCCAAATATAACATGTCACATATGCTAGATGCTCAGAATTTCATGTAGAAAAATAATATGCAGTTTGTTGCCATGTTAACAACATTTAAAATGTTGTTTGATATTTATTTGTGTTTAAATATGTTCACACTTGTTTAAATCATAACTAAATATCCATAGCTCAAAATTTGACAAACTTTATATGCTTTTGGGAGTAACATATATGCGGTGGCTCGTCGGCGACGGTGGAGCAGGGGAGGGTGCGGGGGGTGGTCGTCGGTGGCGGTGGAGCGGGGGCGGGTGCGGGGTGCTCGTCGGCGGCGGTGGAGCGGGGGAGGGTGCGGGGGTGCTCGTCGGCGGCGGTGGAGCGGGGGAGGGTGCGGGGGGTGCTCGTCGGCGCGGTGGAGCGGGGGAGGGTGCGGGGGGTGCTCGTCGGCGGGTGGAGCGGGGGAGGGTGCGGGGGGTGCTCGTCGGCGGCGGTGGAGCGGGGGGTGCGGGGGGTGCTCGTCGGCGGCGGTGGAGCGGGGGAGGGTGCGGGGGGTCCTTGTCGGCGGCGGTGGAGCGGGGGCGGGTGCGGGGGGTGCTCGTCGACGGCGGTGGAGCGGGGGAGGGTGAACCACACATACATGTGCCATTAGTAGTTTTGCAAAAAATTATTAAAAATAATTTTTATACTAGTGGCGCACCGTGGCACAGTGCGCCATTTCTAGTTTGAACTAGTAATGGCGCACTATGCGACGGTGCGCCATTAGTAGTTTTGCAAAAAAGTAAAAAAAAAGAATACAATAGTGGCGCACTCAACGGTTGGTGCGCCATTAGTAGTTCTAACTACTAATGGCGCACTTTGCCCGGATGCGCCATTAGTATGTATGAAAAAATGAAAAAAAACATTTTGTTACCAGTGGCGCACCTTGTGCCGTGTGTGCCATTAGTGTCTTACACACTAATGGCGTATCTTCACGTGGTGCGCCATTAGTAAATAGTAGTGGCGCACCACTTCTCTAGTGCGCCATTAGTGTCAATTTCATCTTTAGCCCTTTTCCTAGTAGTGTAGTAGTCATGTGAATTTGGTATTCGTTCGATATTTTGATGAGATGTATGTTGTCATCCCTCTAGTGGTGTCATGTGAACGTCGACTACATGACACTTCACCATTGTTTGGGCCTAGAGGGAGGCATTGGGAAGTAATAAGTAGATTATGGGTTGCTAGAGTGACAGAAGCTTAAACCCTAGTTTATGCATTGTTTCGTAAGGGGCTGATTTGGATCCATATGTTTCATGCCATGGTTAGGTTTACCTTAATACTTCTATTGTAGTTGCGGATGCTTGCAATGGGGGTTAATTATAAGTGGGATCTTGTCCAAGTAAGGACAACACCCAAGCACCGGTCCACCCACATATCAAATTATCAAAGTACCGAACGCGAATCATATGAACATGATGAAAACTAGTTTGACGATAATTCCCATGTGTCCTCAGGAGCGCTTTTCTCTATATAAGAAATTGTAAAGGCTTGTCCTTTGCTACAAAAAGGATTGGGCCATCTTGCTGCACTTTATTTACACTTGTTACTTGTTACTCGTTACTAATTACCTTATCACCAAACTATCTGTTACCGATAATTTCAGTGCTTGCAGAGAATACCTTGCTGAAAACCGCTTATCATTTCCTTCTACTCCTCGTTGGGTTCGACGCTCTTACTTATCGAAAGGACTATGATAGATCCCCTATACTTGTGGGTCATCAGTCTTCTTTGGCTCGTTGAAAAGCTAGCGACGTGCCCGAGCTGCTCATCTTGGTTTTACCACCATTTGACTCCATAAAATTTCTTCCATTTTTGCATCTTTTGCATAGGCCATCCGCCATAACTTCTGCACCACCGCATAAAACATTCGCAAACTAACCCTTTTTGGTTCCTTTGGTATTTGTGGTTGTTGGAGTTGTGATTTGAGTCTCGTAAGGTGTTTCGGCTACTTAGGGATGGTTACATCTTCATCCACCACCGGTGACTTGTATCAGTCCATCGACTACATCCACCACGAGCTTCCACATCGACGACGACCATCCATCCTGTCGGTGTCAAAACCGGCGGATCTCGGGTAGGGGGTCCCGAACTGTGCGTCTAGGCCGGATGGTAACAGGAGGCAAGGAACACGAGTTTTACCCAGGTTCGGGCCCTTTTGATGGAGGTAAAACCCTACGTCCTGCTTGATTAATATTGATGATATGGGTAGTACAAGAGTAGATCTACAATGAGATCAAGGAGGCTAAACCCTAGAAGCTAGCCTATGGTATGATTGTTGTATGATGAAGTTGTCCTACGGACTAAAACCCTCCGGTTTATAGACACCGGAGAGGGTTAGGGTTACACAAAGTCGGTTACAATGGTAGGAGATCTTGAATATCCGCATCGCCAAGCTTGCCTTCCACGCCAAGGAAAGTCCCATCCGGACACGGGATGAAGTCTTCAATCTTGTATCTTCATAATCCTGGAGTCCGGCTGAAGGTATAGTCCGGCTACCCGAACACCCCCTAATCCAGGACTCCCTCAGTAACCCCTGAACCAGGCTTCAATTACGACGAGTCCGGCGCATAGATTGTCTTCGGCATTGCAAGGCGGGTTCCTCCTCCAAATTCTTCATAAAATTTGTAAACACCAAGTGTAGTGTCCGGCTCTGCAAAATAAGTTTCCACGTATTGCCACAGAGAGAATAATATTAACACAAATCTAATCCGCTGACGTATTCCGCAGCGTGACATCACACTATGGCCAAGCCTTTATTCGAATCGTTTCCACCTCAGCGTGTTTTGCGAGGCGGTTTCCTTGGCACGTCTTGTCAAAGCAGAGATCGTGTCCCCTTTATTTACGGGATTCTCATCAATACGGACGTGGGTAACCCAATCGTGCCCGTTAGCATGTCTTCTCGATTAAAGGCGAGTCCCAAACAGTTACGGGGAGGGCTCCTGGTATTCAACCTCTTATAAAGAGACCAAGGCCTTAC
Organism: Triticum urartu; assembly: GCF_003073215.2. Classification (NCBI taxonomy): domain Eukaryota; kingdom Viridiplantae; phylum Streptophyta; class Magnoliopsida; order Poales; family Poaceae; genus Triticum; species Triticum urartu. Next base: position 413,076,443 of record NC_053027.1, on the reverse strand, counting down.
TCCTTTTCTCCAATCTCAAAACAAGTTCGCCCGTCGCCTCGAGTTCCAACACCCTAGGCTCCAGATTCCAGGTGCTTCGGACCTTCGACAATGTCCGGTTCCGACCTTCAAGGCCGATGGATGCCCTCCTCCGTCACGGAGGAGGACGTGCTAAAGTTGAGAGAGGCTAAATTCTTGACCGCCGAAATTTTGCATAGGTTGCCTGCTCAAAGGCAGGCTATTCCCAGTCCCCAGCCCGGTGAGAGCGTAGTGTTCATGTCTCACTTCCTTCGGGGGTTAGGCTTCCCGATGGATCCCTTCGTGAGGGGGCTGATGTTCTATTATGGGCTGGAATTTCATGACTTAGCTCCGGAGTCCATCCTCCACATTTCCACATTCATCGTTGTGTGTGAAGCTTTCCTCCGTGTTACTCCTCACTTTGGATTATGGCTCAAGACTTTTGGAGTGGAGCCGAAGATGATCGAGGGACGGCACGCAGAGTGCGGAGGCGCCGTCATAAGTAAGAATGCTGATGCTCCATGGCCCGAGGGCTCCTTTCAAGAGGAGCTCGGCTTGTGGCAACGAGAGTGGTTCTATATAACCGCTCCCAGGAGCACCAAGTGGGTGGCGCCTCCTGCCTTTCGCTCGGGTCCCCCACCACGGCTAGCGTCATGGGTCAACAAAGGATTAGATTGGGGGTTATCCAAAGACGTTCCCTTGTTGCAGGGCCGCATTAGGGATCTCTTAGAAAGAGACCTCAACCTGGTCAAGGTAACGCAGGTCATGCTGATTCGCCGAACACTGCCCGGAAAATGTCGCTCCCTTCGTCTGTGGGAGTTTAATCCGGAGGGACCATGAGCTCTCCAGCATTTTATGGGCGCAATACCCGTGGAGATGTATAAAATGTTCTTCGGATCATAAGCAATGTGTCCGGATTTGACCGAGGACGCAGGTTTAAGATGCAATCGCCCGGATACTCAAGTAAGTAACCTTGTGCCCGGACTCGCTATCCGTAAAATTGTCATAAATTCGCCCCTAAAAGAGCTGTCCTTTTAAACAGGAGTGGATAGCGAAGGCAAAGCTGATCAGGTGTCCGGCTCCCCTTCCTGAGACCAGGCCGGATCCCGTGCTAGTCAGGATGTTGAAGATCGTGCCTTTGGAGGGAAGTGAGGGGGAGGACAAGGAAACTATGGCCTCCTCGAAGGAGGCTGCTCCGAAGGGAAGAACCGACAATTCCTCTCCTAAGGGGAAGAAGAGGGCCGCCTCTGACGACCCAGAGACCATGGCCTCAAAGTGGGGGAAAAAGTCCTCGTCAGAGGGTCCGACGCCGGGGAGATCCTCGGCCGAACTACGCCCTCAAAGGGATCAGCCCTCCAGCGAGCCGTAAGTAGAGAAAGATTTTCCTTTAGAGGGATGAGAAAAATCCTTGCTTTTTATCTGAGAAGATTAACCAAAATTTTACTTTGTAGCTCGGACCTCAGCCCTTCTCAGCAGAGCTCGTCTTCGGGGGATCTTCTTCCGGAGATGATGGAGAGTGGAACGCCTCCCCCTGTCGTACCGCCTGGCGAGGCGGGCGACCCTGAGGTGTCGTCGCGGAGGGTTTCTCCGAATCCGGCAGGGGTGGAAGGTAGCCATATGTCCCCCCAAGGTTCTCCGCGTCCGGCCTTCGATGGAGGTCATAGGATGAGTCCGACACCATCCGATGCGCGGTCGGAGGAGCTGATGATTCTACTGGGGCGAGCTTCTATCTCAGAGGAGCACCGTGCATTGATGGGTACGTTGATTGGAAGGATTTCGTCCGCGGAAAGCGGATTGCATGAGGCCGTCAGAAGTTTGCTGACGGGTTTTGAGGTACGTTTGATAATGTACTTCTTTGTCAGTTGCGCATAAACAAGATGCGCCCTGTGTAGATAGTAGCCCCTGAGACTCTGTGCGTTGTCAAAATTGACGGCGCGCAGAGGATCATAATCCCAGGTCTAAAATGTCGCCTTTGTATACAGGTGGCGAAGTGTCCGAAATCGAGCCGAACTGATGATTTTGTCGAACTAAAGCGACAACTTGCTGTGGCAGATGCCGACATCGCGCTCGTCAACGAGCGGCTTGATGAGGCTCAAGGTATGCAATTCCTCGGGCGGCATCTGGTAAGAGGAGCTTTATGCCAGTATCTTACGATGTGTGTGCTTGACGCAGATAGTGCGGCCGCCGTGGAGAGTCTTCGGGCGGAACTTGCCCGAGCTAAGGAACAAGCCAGGAAAAATGATGTGGCTGCCGAGAAGGCCCTTGAAGAGCTGAGAGCCGAACAGGCTGCTCACTGCCGAAGCAAGAAGGAGATGGCCGTGATGGCCGTGAAGTTAAAAAGTGCCGCTGATCGTTGCAAGTTTCTTGAGAAAGAAGACCGCGCGAGACAGACAGACTTAGAGAAGGCCGTTGCTGATGCCAAGGAGGCTCACTCTGCAATGAGAGCTACGAAGGAGGAGCTGCGTCAGGACGGACAGATTGCGGCTGGAAAGCCCTTCTGGATTTGGCAGCGAGTGCTGCTGATGCGACCAAATACTTTCGAGATCAAGAAGACTGCGAAGTGGAAAGGCTTTTCTGGTCGCAGTTCCAGAATCCAGAGCATCCACTGGCAGTGGACGATCGTCTGGCTCAATGGGCCGAACTGAATAGATTCTCCGGACTCGCCATGAAGTACGTCATGGGTCATCTGTGGCCGGGGAGATCGGAGCCGAAGAGTTATTTCAGCTTGGTGCAGCAATTCCTTGACGCGGTGCCACGTATCAATGCGATGAAGAGGTCAGCATGCATAGAGGGCGCACGGATGGCTCTTGCCCGTGTCCAGAGATGGAGACCACCGTTGTTGCATCCCGAGATTTAGACAAAAGCCGAGTACCCTCTGAGCACTATTTTCAGGAAGTCCATGAAGGCGCTCGTGTAATAGAGATGCAGTGCTCAAAGGATGCTATGTTCTGATAGCATATGTAATTATAAAGCAATATTTTGATGAATTGTAGTAGCCTTTTATACTTGTGCCTTCAAGTATTTGGAACACCTCCTGTGCGGCCATTTTAAGATATATATACAAAATCTAAAAGATTGCAGTCGTTGGCTTCAGCCCCCACGCACATAGTGCGGGGGTGCTCGCAGAAGGCGCATTTTCACACTTAATCCAATGTCTTGGTCCTACAAAGGAGGTGATAGCGCAGCGAGCTAGGCAACCGGACTATAATGCTTTAACACTTTCACTTAGCCATAGGAGCTTGACAATGGAACTATTTAGGTAGCCCCTGGTGGCGACTGTGCTCGCCCGAATTTGGGGCGCGTATGTGCCTGGCCGGGAAACGGCCCTTCGTTAATGCGGAGGAATCCTACAGATTCCGGAGAGTCATCGAGTGGTTGACCAGTCTCACGCCATATCATGACAGTCGGTTTTCGGCTTTCTCTACTGAGGTGCTTGCCTGGCCGAACCAGGGCACAATCGCAGTAGTTCTCCTGGTGCTGCCTTAGCCGATAGAGCGGAACGTAAGGCGGCCAAACACAGGAGCCGGGCAACCCAAAACTTGACCAAAATCATGACTCAGAGCTGATGCATATAAGGCCAAACTCGCGACGCCGAACACTCCCTAAGGTATTCATTCTTTATGAGAGCGGGTGAGGTAACGCTCTGAGGTATAAGCCCCTAGTGTGCAGGTATGCGCAAGAATTCTGACGTGGCCACATGCCAAGACGCCAGCCTCCTCCTTGGTCATAGAACCAGGGGATGTGTATCAACAAGAGACAGTAAAAAAGGTTTACGCAGGGTCTTAATCTGAAAAGAATCCTTGGAACGGGTCCCTACTGCACGTCTGCGCCTGTGTCTCCGTTGTGCCGTATCCTGGATGGGCGCAGCACGATGTTCATGTGTAAAAAGAGAGCAACTAAGTTGAAAAAGGGGCGTGCAGAACAAAAGTTATATGAAATAAACAAAAGTGTATAGTAAAATATGAAAAATTGAGCTTTATTGTCTCTTATTTTATACGTGTGAAGCCCCTAGTGCAGGGGTATATGGACACTAAGCCTTTATCAACGATACTTTTGTGCCGGACTCGTCTATCCGTGTCCGTGGTCTTAATGACCTGTTCCGATGTTCTGGCTGGTGAAGCCATTGTATTGTGGGGCTGTTAAAGCGGCCGCACAATCCTCCGCTTGGGGGAGGTGTTCTCACTGCTTCCCCTTTAAGGAGATGATACCGCGTGGACCGGGCATCTTAAGCGTAAGAGATGCATAATGCGGTATTGCGTTAAAGCGGGT